>NC_071089.1:122011554-122051554 GCF_027358695.1 Spea bombifrons | reverse complement strand
CTGGAGAAAACCACATCAAGTGAGTGTCCCTCGGTGTGCGTAGGGGAATTAGTCCATTGAGAGAGACCAGAGGAGGATGTCAGGGAGAGGAGTTTGGAGCTAGCAGAGTTGTTAGATATATCTAAAGGGATGTTAAAGTCACCCAGAATAAGACAGGGAATATTAGTAGAGAGGAAGAAAGGGAGCCAGGCAGAAAGGTGGTCAAAGAACTGCGAGGTAGGGCCTGGAGGGCGATATATGAAGAGAGAGTGGAGAGAAAAGACGGATTGTGAGCTTCAAAGGAACCGAATGAGAGGGAGGGAGGGCTTGGTATATTCTGGAAGGTGCAGTGAGGTGAGAGAAGGATGGCTCCGCCACCACACTTTCTGCCATCAGGCCTAGGAGTGTGGCTGAAGTGTAGTCCTCCGAAGGAGAGTGCAGCAGAAGCAGTAGTGTCTTGGGAGGGGATCCAGGTTTCAGTAAGAGCTAGGAGGTTAAAAGCATGGGATAGAAAAAGGTCATGTATGCAAGCGAGTTTGTTGCATACCGAGCGGGCATTCCATAGGGCACAGTTAAAGACGGGAGGGAGTTTATGGTTGGAGATGATAGGAATAAGATTGGTTAGGTTGCGCATGTTGATTGAGTTTGCTGGTTGAGAATGATAGGAATAGGACAGGAGTGGTAGAGCAAATGCAGGTAGGTTTCACATATAAAGGTTTAGTGTAGAGGTACTGGGATAGCTTTGACGGCAGAGAGATGGGGAGGGATAGGATCTGGAATGCTTTAATGGGGAGTAGTGGGTAATAAAGGGATCCACAGTTTGGTGCCCCCTACTGGCGTGATCCAGTAGATCCGGTACTTAACTGTCTATATATTAGAACAGCACTGGGGCGGGTGGGAGAGGGGCAGGGGGGGGCGGGCAAAAAACCAGTTGATTGTGGGGAACATGAAGGTGGGTATTGCAGGTTGTGAGAGCTGTAATAGAGAGTGTTAAATAGTGTTAAAGTGGACGGGGGCAGTAAGAGGGCAGATATAGGAGATAAGGGGTCAGTGGAGCAGAAAGATAGAAAGTAAAATATAACACACTTAAGTAGTGACAGGCATGACATAAATTTTACCAAATAAAAACAAATAAAACAATCAGTGGAAAAATGCTGCAACTCCCAGTAAAGGCATTCCTAGGCCATAAAGCATAGATAGAAAAAAAGGGTAATAGACAATTCAGGCACAGAAACATGACCGAGGTAGCGCCAATGCGTCGCCCTCTTTTACCCCCCTTCCCAAATAAATACACAAACACAAAGTAAACAATATAATGCTTTATTATAGTCAACTTATGGAAAAATAAGGCCACGGTGCAGTCCGCTTTACGCCTTCCACACCGTGACACAGATATAAATAACTTTATTAATAGAAAATAAACTTTATTATGTAAACACCATATAATAATATAGCGATGCACGTGCCGCACCACCCGACTTACTTATGACACGTGCAAGCCTTAAAACTAACAATTGTAAACCAAATGTACAGGTTACACATCGTAACCCTAAATTGTAAACAACGACTGAAACTACCGAACCGGCTGGCACAGGCGTAAAACCGTAAAACCGTAGAAACCACCGGCGTCCCCTGCACGGCAGCCATTGTCACTGCTAGGATTCACCAAGGCACAAGCCCAGGGAGTGTCCTGCACTTAGGCCGAGGGCCTGTGCACCACGGGTAAAACCACACCTAAGGTGGTTAACCCTTGCTCTATGCCAGCTTGATAACCAACCGCCAAGGAACAGACAATTAAAGAAAAGAGAGGGGTGGGAGGGAGGGAAAGCTTTTCAGGTCAATTGAAAAAGTGACCTAAATGGGGTGGGCTCCCATATATATAGTGACCCCCACCCCCAAGCACAGTAGGATGATTCACTCCTATCATATTCAGCCCAGGGCCGTCAATCAACATAAACTGACAGCCCCCTGAGCTGACTCAGCAGAATTTCAGATAAACAGGAAAACGGGAGGGGGGAGAGGGCTGCCTGTCGTCCCCTCAGTCATGCGCCCTTCTTGCTCCATACTCTCGCCTGGGGCTTTCTGGAAAATGATAATAACAATACAGAAAACAATAACAGATAATACAGGAGATCTCTTGGTCCACTCTGTATACCTTGTAGCAAAGTATGCAGGTTTGCTTGGGCTTCAGTTGATTGTGGGGAACATGAAGGTGGGTATTAGATAGATAGATAGATAATAAATAGATAGATAGATAATAGATAGATAATAGATAGATAGATAGATAATAGATAGATAGATAGATAATAGATAGATAATAGATAGATAGATAGATAGATAATAGATAGATTAATAGATAGATAGATAATGGATAGATAGATAGATAGATGATAGATAATAGATAGATAGATAATAAATAGATAGATAGATAATAGATAGATAATAGATAGATAGATAGTGAGCTCATTGGTCACCAGAAGGAGGCCCCCTGCTGACGACCAATTGAGTTGCTGATACGCACATTTAAACCACCGGCGCCAGAGCCCTTACAAGCAATTACTGCAGTTTTTTCTGAAGTAATACTGCAGTTTTTTGGACATGAAAAGACTGCAATACTGCACTTTTACTGCACATTAACTGCAGCTTTATTGCATTTGTTCTTCCTTACAAAAATAACTGCAGTGAAACTGCAGTACAGTGAAGTACAAATGCAGTAAAAGTAATGATCATCGTGACAGCAGCTGGTTGTCCCCCCCGCGTCCTGCCCCATCTGCACCCATATACACCTCACCCCGTCTCAGACGGGGAAGCAGAATCCACCATGATGAACCCGGCCGTGGTCGCGCTACTCGTGGGGGCTCAGTCTGTGCGCTGCGGTCGCGCAGGTTCCGGGCTGTAAAGGTGAGACACCCTATTGGTGATAGACACGGCGTCCGGGCAGCGCAGGATAACGTCGTGTCTGATGGTCCCAACTCCTGGAGATGGTGGTCACTCTGAGGATGAGTCTCCAATATCTGTGGTCTCCATGGTATATGTTTGTCTCCTGGTAGCCGCGGCGCTCCAGCGGTATCATTTGTGCCGTTTTCTCTCTCTTGGGTTAGCTCTCAGTTTTAATGACGATCTTTGATTGGCCTCCATTTATCAAATCCAAAGCTCAGAAAACAAAGCTCAGAAAAACAATCACAAAATATTAGGAGCAGACGGTCATACGTGTTCATAAATCCAGGCGTGATCTCTGGAGCGTGTGCGCTCGCTGGGAAGGGTCTCAGAGAACCCGATCAGTAAATATCTGCCTTATAACGCTTGCCTTTTCTCAAAAAACCTCCCTTCCTAGACCTGCCTTTTGGTTTCAGTGGGCAGATTTGTAGGGTGGGGGTATTTACCCCTTCTTGTCCGCTGGGGCAGGATACAGGGTAGACACTTTGCTTACTCGCTTTTGCCTGCTTATATCTGGCTGTATACCCAGTTACCGGCAATGGGAGCCAGTTCAGCCAGTTGGTGGATATAATGACTCTGTGGGGTTTATTCACTAAACCGAGCGGTGATAGAAGTTGTGATTTGAACTCAATAGACCCGATTCCATCACCCCCGCAGTTTAAACACGTTAAAGGGGGGGGCCTAACAAAAGCTTTATTTATTTATTCATTCATTATTTCTATAGCGTGAACACAATGTATAGAAATGTGATGTCCACGATGTAAAAGGCACCAGCATTGCATGGGTTATTTTTAACCCCTTTGTTACTGGATATTCTTTTTTAATTCCCACCCACGTAGGGTTAGCACTGTCTGTCTGTCTGCCTGCCTGCCTGCCTGCCGATATTAATCGCTGATGAATATGTTGGTGGTAAAGCGAGCGATTAAAGGGTCATTATTGTAAAGTACACCTCGCAGCCGGCACCGGCGTTTGGAACACAACGAGAACCGGCGCATGAGGGAGGAACGATAAAAAACGAGGCTAAAAGCAGTGAAAAATATACTTTTAAAGTCCTGCGCAGCTGCATGGAAGCACAATGTATGCGAGGCTCCGAGCGCAATGAGCGCGTTCTGCTGATCGGTCAGCGACCGAAAAATATCAAGCAAATTTATATTCATGAGGTATTTCCAACATCAAAAAGCTTAAGAGATTTTATTCGAGGTGTTTTTTTATTTTATTTTTATTTCATATAACTTGTGTTGGGATATTTTTGTCAACTCAACCTCATTCCCCTATATTTTGTAATATTTCATTCATACTACCGTATTGGCTCGATTATAAGACGACCCTGATTATAAGACGACCCCCCCAAATCTGAATATTAATTTAGGAAAAAAAGAAAAAGCCTGAATATAAGACGACCCTATAGGAAAAAAGTTTTACCAGTAAATGTTAATTCATTTAAACTATTTTTTTAATAAAAGCTATGATTGAGAAAAATATTTTGGTTTTATTTCCTTCTATTTTCCAACCTGCCCCCCAGTTATGCACATCTGCCCCAGAAGTGCCTTATACCCCCTATATGCCACTGTACCCCATGATATGCCTTTTAACCCTCTAGATGCCACTGTGCCCCATGATATGCCTTTTAACCCTATATGCCACTGTGCCCCATGATATGCCTTTTAACCCTATATGCCACTCTGGCACTTAGAGGGTTAAAAGGCATATTATGGGGAAGAGTGGCATATAGGGAGGTTTAAGGCATTTCAGGAGGCAGAGTGGCATTAAGGGGGATAAAAGGCATTTCACAGAGCACTCTGCCTCCAGAAATGCCTTACACCCCCCATTTAAACCCCCCCTCCTCCGCCCCACTTACCGGTACTCCTGTCATGTAGCCGGGGCAGCGTGTAGACTCACGCTGCAGCCGGAAGGAGGCGTGGCTAGCAGTGGGGGTTGTCTGCGTGCATCGCGCAGACATTCCCCGGCTGTCAGAGATCAGAGTTCCCCGCGCCGGTGCCCCAGCTACATGACAGCTGCACACCGGGGACTCTGAAGTACCGGTAAGTGGGGCGGGGGGGTTGAGACAGGAGGATCCAGATACCCTGCAGCTGCGGGGGATCTGGATCTTAGTCGTCTCATAGTCAGACTTTGAGGTCTGATTATAAGATGACCCCGATTATAAGACGAGGGGTATTTTTCAGAGCATTTGCTCTGAAAAAAACCTCGTCTTATAATCGAGCAAATACGGTAAATGTCAATGACTACACAGCGATGCGGAATTTGTTGGCGCTTAAAGAAATAAAAGATAATAATAATAATAATAATAATTCTAATGAATGCTATTGCCTTTTACCCCAAACGGGTATTTGTTTTAATAAGATCTGTTATTTTTATCCAATACAAAAAGGTTCTGTATCAGAGGTGATAAAATTCTCTGTTTCAGAAAAACCGGACCACTGCCCAAGCGAAATAATATTCTGCCCTCTCAATACCCCCTCCCCGAGGTGCGGGGACGACTGCGACTGCCCCGGGAGGGAGAAATGCTGTAATCGCTGCGGCATGCAGTGTCTGGATCCTGTGAAAGGTAACGGAAGACATTTTACTGACTTACTTTACTTCCCTGCGTCTCCAGCTTACGGGAGCTGATCCCCTGTGTCACATACACCGGGGGGGGTCACATACACCGGGGGGGTCACATACACCGGGGGGGGCACATATACCGGGGGGGGTCACATACACCGGGGGGGTCACATACACCGGGGGGGTCACATACACCGGGGGGGCACATATACCGGGGGGGGTCACATACACCGGGGGGGTCACATACACCGGGGGGGGTCACATACACCGGGGGGGTCACATACAGCGGGGGGTCACATACACCGGGGGGGGCACATACACCGGGGGGGTCACATACAGCGGGGGGGGTCACATATCAACCTTAAATATCCCCGTGATGTAAGCTTTGGCTGCTTAAACATTCATTTTTCTGTTGGTATAATCGCCTAGCAATGGAAACCAGTTAAACCAGTTTATCCAGTTAAGGACTTTTTAAGATTTGCTCTGTTTCCAGCGCTGTCCATGGTGGACGCGCTAATAGATCATAGAGAGGCATCACAGAGCTGGGAAATGCACGGTTCATCTCTATGGTTTATCTGTAAAGGTTTGTATGTGAACGTTGAGTTCATTGATGCCTTACTGCTTTTACTTTATACATTTTCTAACATCCTAAACTACCGGTCCTTTACTGCAAATGTGCATTTTTTGGGGGGGAGGGGGTTCACCCAGCAAAACCATGTTTGTAATTCAACAGTTACTGTTAAACAACAAAGGCAACAATACGAAGAGTTCTGTATACACTGTAATACATGTTATATACACATATAAAATATTACATATTATATAATAATTCTCTCTTAGCACCTGGAGACTCCTATCTCATTCTCAGTAGCACTGATAATTCCCACGGGGTAGTTTTATACATGGGGCTGTTGGGGGTTTCACTCGAGGATGTTAGTTTTTATTCAAATTGCACGCCCTTGCCTAAAACTAAGGAGGGGGGGAGGGGGATATTGCAGGCACTAGCATGTCCTCGCCATTAACTCGCATTTAAGTTAAGGTGAGAGTGCAATAAACACAAGGCAGGTTTGACTCATGGCAGGGTTCAAGTTAGGGTATTATTCTTCTCAGTGCCAAATCTCATCACCGCCAGCCAGAGTGCAGCCGCCAGTACTGTTTGTGCGAGAGACTCACTGAGTGATGGCCCAGTCTTTAGGACTCTGCACCTGTGGCCGACCTCTTGTGTTTCCCGTGGCTGCCTACCTTTCGCCGCGCGCCCCAGAGACGGCTTTTTGCGCAGTGATATTTTTAATTTGTTTATTTTGTTTGGTAAGTTGCCGTGGGATTTTATTCTGTTTGGTAAATTCGAGTGTTTATTTAACTTTATAATTAAAAGCTGTGTTTTAAATTTATGGCGGTAACATAACCTTTTCTGCTTTCTCTGCCCCTTTTTGGGTTCCTCCCATTCATGCTTTTAGCTTTTCACGTTGAGCACTGTATATTTCCAGTACTTTATCATTTAAAAGGAATTGTTACAAAAGCAATTTTTTTAACTCTTTCAGGGCCAACCACATATGTGGTACACAGGGGCCTATTCAATAAAAGAATAGTGATGTTGAGGGTTAAGTCGACTGATCTGGCTTGACTCCGGTGTCATCGCCCTTACATGCGAATAACACTCGCAAAGCCAATTTTGCGAGTTATTGGCGAGGCCATGCAACTGTAACATTTGCAAGTTGCAGATGAGGGAATGTGAGTTGAACAACATGCGAACAAAATTACACCCCCCAAAAATCCCCAAAAAGAAATACATATTTCTAAGAGAAAGAAAAGAGGGTCCCATTTACATCCTATTTACCAAGGGGAACAATTACCCCTCCATCTAACCTCTGCTAATATGTAGAGTTCAGTGATAGTGATGTCATAGGTGCCCCCCACTGTAAGCACTGTAAAAACAAACACAGGTTTTTTTTATATTTAAAAAATAATGCGCTGACGACCTCTTGTGAACTCTCATGACAATAAGCCAGAGTCCTGATGAGAGTGGAGGTGTTGTAGCCCTGAAAAGCAGGTGCGCCAGCAAAAAGAAAGGCAAATAAATTGGCATCCAAAGAAATGTAAGCGCTGAAAACTATTGTAGAATACATGGAATATTTATTTTCCTTCTGTACAGAAAAGATTGGGTTTTGCCCCGTTCCAGTCACTACGTGCCCCTTGGATTCTTCGCCTCCACCTCCAAAATGCCACAGTGACCGGGACTGCAAAGGAAGGAAAAAGTGCTGCATCCGCAAATGTGTCCAGGAGTGTACGGACCCCATCAAGCAAGACCCTGGTACGCTGCCCCCCCAAAAAAACCCGCGTAATAACGCAGAACATGGGCTGATAAACGTGCGGCAGATCCAGTAAGGATTCTGTCTCAAGATGGTGGCTGCAGAGAGCTTTATCTACACCCACGAGGAGCACAGGGAGGCCTGGAACATTCAGATATGCCCAGAATGAATGAAAGTCCAATAGGTGAACATAATAAAGAGCTCCGGGACTAGAGGCAGATCCAGATCATGGAGTCCGGGCACACCGGGGAACTCTCAGGGTGAAGGGGCAGATTCTCGGGGTCACACAGTCTGGAGCGGAGTCCTTTCTATTCCTCCCCCGCTGTGATCATATATAAGATTCCCAGTTGGTGCTTACAGTATGTTCTGGTTGATATCCCTGCTTTAATGCAGGTGATTTGATTAAGTGTATCCCAAGGTTTCCATTAGGGCCGATATTAGAGCTGTTGTGGCTGCCAACTGTCCCAAATATGTCTGGAGTGTTCCAGAGTTTTAAGGGCACTGCATGTGCTAGAAAAGGTGGACATGGTGTCCTGTGTGTGGAAAGTATGACATCATGCCTCAGTGACACGGCAGAATGTGTCATGATGGGAGTTATAGTTCCAGTAATTGTAGTCAAATGGCTGATTGTACTCAGTGACATCATTTTTTTCTTTTACCAGAAAATTAAAAGAAGTCCGACCTGCCGTGACCCCCGCTCTGTCTGTCCCCCTCCAGCGCATGTCTCGGGAGAATGAATCGTCTGTCTATAATGGCCGCTGTCTGCTCGCTTCATGTTTACCCAATAAACACTCGCACAGCTATTGGGTTATGGTGATTTGGGTCAGTTGGGGGAAGCAAAAAATGAAATGCCCCAAACCCACCAATGGTTTAAAGTAGACTTGTGCATTCGCCTTCGGGCAAACATGAAAACGAACGCGAAGAGTCTGTTTTTTTGTTCGTTCCAAAGAAGCGTAGAAGAGAAGACAGCGCCGGTAAAACGCAGGCGAAGACAAAGACTCACACGCGAAGAATCTTCATGATCGTCTTCATCTACTAACCTCCCCGGTCCCTTCCCCATCTAACCGACCTTATCTTCACGGCATCGCGGGAGGTGACGGAAGCGGAAATCCGCAGGTTCGTCGTCAGGGGTTACAGGGCAGTGCGAGTGAGCCTATTGGTCACCTGCAGGGTCTTCCAATTGATTGATGCCAGAGGAAGACCCTGCAGGTGACCAATAGGCTCACTCGCACAGCCTTTTTAACTCCTGATTTCCGCTCCCATTAACCCCTGCGATGCTGCGTTGGATAACGGGAGCAGAAATCCGTAGGGTAAAGGGACGTGCAAGCGACCAATAGGCTCCCTCGCATAGCCCCTTATCACTAGTTGCTATGCAGAAAACACCTGGGACCCTGCTGCAACAGTGAAAAGTCCGTGCCAGCAACCAACAAAGTCACCGGTACGGACATTTAACTTAGCATAATAACTTATTATAACTTCGCACACAATGCTGCCCTCTGCCGGTACGATACATTGAGTAGCTTAATAAGTTATTATGCTACTCAATGTATAACCAACAGAGGGCGGCATTCTGTCCGATGATATATCAGCCATATGTGACAGTGTGCTCATTTTCATTTATTAATTATTTAAATAAAATATATCCCCATGATCCGCTGGTCTCCCCGCCGCACTCGCAGACATTAATTCTGTCCAACTTGCAAACTCTTTTTTTCTATTTATTTTGGGTTTTTTTTTGTATTAAACCATTACACGGAAGGATCATGGGAATATATTTTATTTGAATAAATGCAAATGAGCACACTGCCACATATGGCTAATATACCGTATTTGCTCGATTATAAAACGAGGTTTTTTCCAGAGCAAATGCTCTGAAAAATACCCCTCGTCTTATAATCGAGGTCGTCTTCTAATCAGACCTCATTCTGTTTCGGCCGTTCTGCTTACCGGGCTTTGATCGCGAGCAACGTCTCTGCTATTAGCAGCAGGAAACAGCAAGCTAGCACAGTCCTCACATAATCTACCTCCCCCCTCCTTCCTCTGGGGGCGGGGCCAGAGAAGTTGCTCGCACAGCCAGGCCCCTGCAGAAGTCTGCGAGTGAGAGATCTGCAGTTCAGGTAAAGGGGTGTGGGGGGGTTTGAGCGTGTGTGATTAATGGAATGAGTGAGTATTTAAATGTTTGTGAATGAGTGTGTGTGTGATAGCATGGATGTGTAAGGGGGGGAGGCTGTAATCACACTTCTAACATCCCCAGGTTCCAGCATGTACTGGCTGCCTTGGCTTGATAGGAGTGTGATTGCTGTTAGCAGTATATATATATATATATATATATCTCCAGAAATGCATTTTAACCCCCTATATGTCACTCAGCCCCATGATATGCCTTTTAACCCCCTATATGCCAAAGTGGCATATAGGGGTATAAGGCATATCATGGGGCAGAGGGGCATATAGGGGGTTAAAAGGCATATCATGGGGCACAGTGGCATATAGGAGGGTATAAGACATTTCTGGAGGCAGAGTGGCATATAGAGGGTTAAAAGGCACATCATGGGGCAGACTGGCAAATAGGGGGTATAAGGCATTTCTGGGGGCAGAGTGGCAAGCCTGGGGGCAGATGTGCATAACTGGGGGGCAGGTTGGCAAATAAAAGGAAATAAAAAATATATTTTTCTCAATCATAGCTTTTATTAAATATGAAAATTAGCTTACATGAATGAATATTTACTAGTAAAACTTTTTTCCTATAGGGTAGTCTTATATTCAGGCTTTTTGTTTTTTTCATAAATTAATATTTTGATTTTGGGGGTCATCTTATAATCAGGGTCATCTTATAATCGAGCAAATACGGTATGTTCGGACAGAATGCTGCCCTCTGTTGGTTTTACATTAAGTAGCATTGTTCCATATGCTTGAAATCCACTGGCCCACTGAAAATGAAGAAATAGGTGCCCAAACACCTCGTACTGGCCCACTCGGGTAGAATATTATGCTACTCAATGTAAAACCAACAGAGGGCAGCATTCTGTCCGATGAAATATCAGCCATATGTGACAGTGTGCTCATTTTCATTTATTAATTATTTAAATAAAATATATTCCCATGATCCGCTGGTCTCCCCGCCGCACTCGCAGACATTAATTCTGTCCAACTTGCAAACTCTTTTTTTCTATTTATTTTGGGGGGGTTTCTTTGTATTAAACCATTACACGGAAGGATCATGGGAATATATTTTATTTAAATAAATGCATAATAATAGAAGCATTATTATTAATCACTCATCTACAGACACCAGACACGCCAGAAGGAGTGGTTTTCTCTCAGACATCTCATGGTGCTGCCACAACAACAAGGGATTCTGGGTAGGCGCATGCAAATCCCTTGTCTCATCCTTTATACGAGTCGCCAAATATTGCACATAATGTTTGAGAACGGCGGCTGCAGTTTAATGTTAGAAGAATGGGGGAGAGCGCGGCGGCTGCAGTTTAATGTTAGAAGAATGGGGGAGAGCGCGACGGCTGCAGTTAAATGTTAGAGGAATGGGGGAGAGCGCGGCGGCTGCAGTTTAATGTTAGTAGAATGGGGAGAGCGTGGCGGCTGCAGTTTAATGTTGGAGGAATGGGGGAAAGCGCGGCGGCTGCAGTTTAATGTTAGAAGAATGGGGGAGAGCGCGGCGGCTGCAGTTTAATGTTGGAAGAATGGGGGAGAGCGCGGCGGCTGCAGTTTAATGTTAGTGGAATGGGGGAGAGCGCGGTTGCTGCAGTTTAATGTTAGAGGAATGGGGGATAGCACGGCGGCTGCAGTTTAATGTTAGAAGAATGGGGGAGAGAGCGGCGGCTGCAGTTTAATGTTAGAAGAATGGAGGAGAGTGCGGCGGCTGCAGTTTAACGTTAGAAGAATGGGGGAGAGCGCGGCGGCTGCAGTTTAATGTTAGAAGAATGGGGGAGAGCGCGGCGGCTGCAGTTTAGTGTTAGAAGAATGGGGGAGAGCGCGGCGGCTGCAGTTTAATGTTAGAAGAATGGAGGAGAGCGCGGCGGCTGCAGTTTAATGTTAGAAGAATAGGGGAGAGCGCAGTGGCTGCAGTTTAATGTTAGTAGAATGGGTGAGAGCGCGGCGGCTGCAGTTTAATGTTAGAAGAATGGGGGAGAGCGTGGCGGCTGCAGTTTAATGTTAGAAGAATGGGGGAGAGCGCGGTGACTGCAGTTTAATGTTAGAAGAATGGGGGAGAGCGCGGCGGCTGCAGTTTAATGTTAGTAGAATGGGTGAGAGCGCGGCGGCTGCAGTTTAATGTTAGAAGAATGGGGGAGAGCGCGGCGGCTGCAGTTTAATGTTAGAAGAATGGGGGAGAGCGTGGCGGCTGCAGTTTAACGTTAGAAGAATGGGGGAGAGCGCGGCGGCTGCAGTTTAATGTTAGAAGAATGGGGGAGAGCGCGGCGGCTGCAGTTTAGTGTTAGAAGAATGGGGGAGAGCGCGGCAGCTGCAGTTTAATGTTAGAAGAATGGAGGAGAGCGAGGCTGCTGCAGTTTAATGTTGGAGGAATGGGGGAAAGCGCGGCGGCTGCAGTTTAATGTTAGAAGAATGGGGGAGAGCGCGGCGGCTGCAGTTTAATGTTGGAAGAATGGGGGAGAGCGCGGTGGCTGCAGTTTAATGTTAGTGGAATGGGGGAGAGCGCGGTTGCTGCAGTTTAATGTTAGAGGAATGGGGGATAGCACGGCGGCTGCAGTTTAATGTTAGAAGAATGGGGGAGAGCGCAGCGGCTGCAGTTTAATGTTAGAAGAATGGGGGAGAGCGCGGCGGCTGCAGTTTAATGTTAGAAGAATGGAGGAGAGTGCGGCGGCTGCAGTTTAACGTTAGAAGAATGGGGGAGAGCGCGGCGGCTGCAGTTTAATGTTAGAAGAATGGGGGAGAGCGCGGCGGCTGCAGTTTAGTGTTAGAAGAATGGGGGAGAGCGCGGCGGCTGCAGTTTAATGTTAGAAGAATGGAGGAGAGCGCGGCGGCTGCAGTTTAATGTTAGAAGAATGGGGGAGAGCGTGGCGGCTGCAGTTTAACGTTAGAAGAATGGGGGAGAGCGCGGTGGCTGCAGTTTAATGTTAGAGGAATGGGGGATAGCACGGCGGCTGCAGTTTAATGTTAGAATAATGGGGGAGAGAGCGGCGGCTGCAGTTTAATGTTAGAAGAATGGAGGAGAGTGCGGCGGCTGCAGTTTAACGTTAGAAGAATGGGGGAGAGCGCGGCGGCTGCAGTTTAATGTTAGAAGAATGGGGGAGAGCGCGGCGGCTGCAGTTTAGTGTTAGAAGAATGGGGGAGAGCGCGGCGGCTGCAGTTTAATGTTAGAAGAATGGAGGAGAGCGCGGCGGCTGCAGTTTAATGTTAGAAGAATAGGGGAGAGCGCAGTGGCTGCAGTTTAATGTTAGTAGAATGGGTGAGAGCGCGGCGGCTGCAGTTTAATGTTAGAAGAATGGGGGAGAGCGTGGCGGCTGCAGTTTAATGTTAGAAGAATGGGGGAGAGCGCGGTGGCTGCAGTTTAATGTTAGAAGAATGGGGGAGAGCGCGGCGGCTGCAGTTTAATGTTAGTAGAATGGGTGAGAGCGCGGCGGCTGCAGTTTAATGTTAGAAGAATGGGGGAGAGCGCGGCGGCTGCAGTTTAATGTTAGAAGAATGGGGGAGAGCGTGGCGGCTGCAGTTTAACGTTAGAAGAATGGGGGAGAGCGCGGCGGCTGCAGTTTAATGTTAGAAGAATGGGGGAGAGCGCGGCGGCTGCAGTTTAGTGTTAGAAGAATGGGGGAGAGCGCGGCAGCTGCAGTTTAATGTTAGAAGAATGGAGGAGAGCGAGGCTGCTGCAGTTTAATGTTGGAGGAATGGGGGAAAGCGCGGCGGCTGCAGTTTAATGTTAGAAGAATGGGGGAGAGCGCGGCGGCTGCAGTTTAATGTTAGAAGAATGGGGGAGAGCGCGGCGGCTGCAGTTTAATGTTGGAAGAATGGGGGAGAGCGCGGTGGCTGCAGTTTAATGTTAGTGGAATGGGGGAGAGCGCGGTTGCTGCAGTTTAATGTTAGAGGAATGGGGGATAGCACGGCGGCTGCAGTTTAATGTTAGAAGAATGGGGGAGAGAGCGGCGGCTGCAGTTTAATGTTAGAAGAATGGAGGAGAGTGCGGCGGCTGCAGTTTAACGTTAGAAGAATGGGGGAGAGCGCGGCGGCTGCAGTTTAATGTTAGAAGAATGGGGGAGAGCGCGGTGGCTGCAGTTTAGTGTTAGAAGAATGGGGGAGAGCGCGGCGGCTGCAGTTTAATGTTAGAAGAATGGAGGAGAGCGCGGCGGCTGCAGTTTAATGTTAGAAGAATAGGGGAGAGCGCAGTGGCTGCAGTTTAATGTTAGTAGAATGGGGAGAGCGCAGCGGCTGCAGTTTAATGTTAGAAGAATGGGTGAGAGCGCGGCGGCTGCAGTTTAATGTTAGAAGAATGGGGGACAGCGTGGCGGCTGCAGTTTAATGTTAGGAGAATGGGGGAGAGCTCGGCAGCTGCAGTTTAATGTTAGAAGAATGGGGGAGAGCGCGGCGGCTGCAGTTTAGTGTTAGAAGAATGGGGGAGAGCGCGGCGGCTGCAGTTTAATGTTAGAAGAATGGGGGAGAGCGCGGCGGCTGCAGTTTAATGTTAGAAGAATGGGGGAGAGAGCGGCAGCTGCAGTTTAATGTTAGGAGAATGGGGGAGAGCGCGGCGGCTGCAGTTTAGTGTTAGAAGAATGGGGGAGAGCGCGGCGGCTGCAGTTTAATGTTAGAAGAATGGGGGAGAGTGCGGCGGCTGCAGTTTAATGTTAGAAATACTGGACAATGTGGGATATACGAGTTCCACTTCTGGGGGAGAACCCGTTGCCGGAGTGGGAAGACGAATTGAGGGGTCTCATATATGCAGAGCTCGACTTCCAGAGCCGCTACCAGGGATTCTCCCAGCAGTTAGCAGGTGAAGACCACAGCGACCCTCTGATGCTGTATAGCCCCGTCGACCCAGGACTGATATATGATGCCTTCCAATTTGACTTGTCCTTCGGAAGCCCCTGCCAGTACCGCAGGGATACAATCTGGGACAACCGTGCAGAAGTCCTGGTTTATGCTAGTTCCGCATCGAGACCGTCACGGGTCTCTCCTCCCTGTTGATGGGGCTGTTTCCATAGAAACGGGAGAGGACCTGTTCCGGTTTTGCCAACCTGAAGGCTTCCCAGAACCTTTTGCAGACCGCCGCTGAAATGAACGTTACGTAGAACATTCCCTTCAAAAACGACTGGACGCTCAGGGTCTCTGCTGAGCTGAAGCCTGCTCCCTCGTGCACTACCTTCTTGCTGAAGGTGTCCACATCCATGTCAGGGGTGCGACCCTCCAGTTCCTTTAGCTTTAGGACCACCGTCTGCCTCATCCAGGTCTCCAGGGGAGGTGGACTCCCTGGGGTCGCTGCAGGCTGGACTCGGCTTCCGGTGGCCTGGCTGGGTCGTTGGGCTTCAGAGGTCTGGGTTGCCATTTTCACTCCTCGCCGGGTCTGGCTGGGAAAGCGTGGAGAACTGAAAAAGAGAAGAGGGAGAGATTAAAAGCACAGGGGGGAAGGCAGGGGAAGGCACTAAAAAAAGGCCAAAAAGAGGGGCAGGGGAAGGCACTAAAAAAGGCCAAAAAGAAGGGCAGGGGAAGGCACTAAAAAAGGCCAAAAAGAGGGGCAGGGGAAGGCACTAAAAAAGGCCAAAAAGAGGGGCAGGTGAAGGCACTAAAAAAGGCCAAAAAGAGGGGCAGGTGAAGGCACTAAAAAAGGCCAAAAGGAGGGGGAGAAAGGCACTAAAAAAGGCCAAAAAGAGGGGGGAAAGGGCACTAAAAAAGGCCAAAAAGAGGGAAAAGGCACTAAAAAAGGCCAAAAGTAGGGGAGAAGGCCACCTCAAAAAGAGGGGGAGTCTTTCCCAGCACCCAAAGGTAGACCGTGCGCTCAAGCCTCACGAGTGTTAGGATTTCTCCAGCATGCATCCACACGGTGTTGGGGAATCCACAACGGGTTTCCTAGGGTCTGCAGGCCCGGAGGCCGAGGAGCGAACGCAACCGTGACCGAATCTCGTTTCGTTCAGAAAGGCATCAGTTAGAACCCCAATAGCAGCATGTCTACATAAGTAGAAAGGCCGAGGTCCAACAACAACCAATCGTCACGAACCTCAGGCAAGACACTTGATCTTAACCAAAAGGCCGAGAAGCATAGCAACTAATGGTCAGGGACTGTGCGAGTGAGCCTATTGGTCGCTTGCACGGCCCTTTATCCTACGGATTTCTGCTCCCGTTATCCAACGCAGCATCGCAGGGGTTAACGGGAGCGGAAATCAGGAGTTAAAAAGGTCGTGCGAGTGAGCCTATTGGTCACCAATTGGTTGATGCTAGAGGAAGACCCTGCAGGTGACCAATAGGCTCACTCGCACTGCCCTGTAACCCCTGACGACGAACCTGCGGATTTCCGCTTCAGTCACCTCCCGCGATGCCGTGAAGATAAGGTAGGTTAGATGGGGAAGGGACCGGGGGGGTCAGTAGATGAAGACGATCATGAAGATTCTTCGCGTGTGAGTCTTCGTCTTCGCCTGCGTTTTACCGGCACTGTCTTCTCTTCTACGTTTCTTCGGAACGAACAAAAAGACAGACTCTTCGTGTTCGTTTTCATGAATGAAGTAGCGTCCAGTTTCGGTACCTCTTTCACAAATAAAACAAGAGACACTTCTTTATTTCAAAATTTTATTAAATGTCAGAATGGAATTATTTGTCCGCGGAGCGGACTTAAACACTTCAGCACCGCGACACTCAACCTTTATTAATATGTCATAAAGTGTCAAATATTATTAACACAACAAATTTGACACAACATATATCAATAATTATTGTCAAAACGAAAGACAACATAACCAATTGTAACCATTAATAACCAAATTAATAACCTGCTGGTATGGGCGTGCCCACCTGTATCTCTGCTGGAACTGCCGGCGTCCCCTAGCGCGGCAGTCACATGACCTTACGATTCACAGAGGCGCATGCCCCTGGAGTGTCCTGCACTTACACCTCTGTGCACCACAAGTAACCGCACCTAGATGGTTAACTCCTGCACCGTACCAGCTTAACAAAACCAGAGTACCCGGCCAAGGCCGGAGAACGCGACCCCTTGCGCTTCACCGGCTCCCCAACACAGCCGCGGCCCTCTCCAAACTGGACCGAACGTCCAGCAGCCAAATGTCCAGACCAATGTCGGACAAATGAACACCGTCATCACGGAACAACCCCGTAACGTCACCCTCCAAGTCCCTATGCCTAACCACTATGCCACCCCGAAAAGCCACAAAACGCGAAACCGACCTATTAACCTGCTTGCGTGCCCGTTCAATACCGGCCAACGAGTTGGCACCACGCCAACGCAAACGGCGCACTATCTCAGACCAAACGAACACCGTCTCCGGGTAAGCGGCCCAAAGCTGAAGCAGGTCTGCCTTAATATCAGCTATCAGTGCCCGGATAGGAACCGAACACAAATCATTCCCACCGACATGCAGGAGCAGGATCCGAGGCACCCCATGGATCTGAACGTGGCGAGACACCTCCCGGGACACACGATCCCAACGCATACCTCGGAAACCGAGCCAGCGGACCGTCAACTGCGCGGGATCAAGACCCAGCTGCCTCCCATTCGGACGCACAGCAGCCCGTCTCGCCGCCCAGAAAACATAGGAGTGCCCCAGGATCCAAACTGCTTCTAAAAAACAAACAAAGAAAAACAAACGTCAAGAAACCAACCTTCACAACAAATGAGGACGAACATACGACAGAAAACGGCTAGACTCCCACCTGCCCAACCTCATAATCACCTCCTGACGCAACCCCCACCGCGCAGCTTCCGTAGCCGCCCCAATCCGGAAGGAATGGGACCCATACTCATTAGCCGACAAACCGAGGTTCGCCAGGGCCCGCTTAAACAAGGCAATGAACTGAAACCGGGACAGATGGGAACTGTCCATATGCACCAGCAAAGGACCCCCGACCTGAGGCCGCACTGCGAGATAAGCCACCATACAGTCATGCGGGCAAACCGAAGAACCGGGAAGAGACTGCAAAACAATAAAACGACCCCTGCCCTCCTGATCCGTCTTGGACCTCCGAAGACCCAACCGGACCCCCCCACCGGACAGCAAAACATCATCGAACAGCAGGCCACCAGGGACAGACTTGCTGGGACTCACAAGCTCACCAATCAGGGCCGGACTGGCCCACCGGGATACCGGGAAATTTCCCGGTGGGCCGGAAGGTCCGTGGGCTGGGCGGCCATGAAGACAGTCGCTGAGCTGCCCCCCAGGCTGCCCGAAATCTATTCAAAGCGGCCGCTGGGTGCTGATGCGACCGGCCGGCATCAGCACCCAGCAGCCGTGTGCGATGGCCGTCTAGTGATGGGAGCAGTGTGAGGGGTGAAAGCTCCGCCCCCTCGCACTGACCTTTCACCCCTCACGCTGCTCCCATCACTATGCGGCCATCAGATTGCTGGGAATGTAATCTGAACGGCCGGTGCCTGCTGATGCCGCCGGCCGCCTCTGCTTTAATACTTTTTTTTTTTACTTTATATGGCGAGCCGATCCAGCTTACCATATAAATAAAAAAAAAAAAGTGTTAAAGTAGCTCCGGCCGGCGGCATCAGCACGCACCGGCCGTTTAGATTACATTCCCAGCAGTGTGATGGCTGCATAGTGATGGGAGCCGCGTGAGGTGGAAGCTCCGCCCCCTCGCACTGCTGCAGCACCGGATGTCAGGTCAGTGGCATCCTGTCAGCATAGAGGAGAACAGTGTGCAGCTACCAGGAAGTCAAGAGAAGTAGAAGGTGAGTAAAATAATGTATTTTTTGTACTGTATAATGTTTTTTTGTATTTGCTAAAAACAAAAAAAATCGGCATGTGTGTTGCATATAGGGGTATAAGGCATTTCTGGATGCAGAGTGACATATAGGGGGTCAAAAGGCATATCTGGAGGCAGAGTGGCATAAAGGGGGTTAAAAGGTATATCATGGGGCAGAGGAGCATATAGGAGGATATAAAGCATATCGGGGAGGCAGAGTGGCATATAGGGGGCATAAGGCTTTTCTGGAGGCAGAGTGGCATATAGGGGGTTAGAAGGCATATCATGGGACAGAGTGGCATATAGGAGGGTTGAGGCATATCAGGGAGGCAGAGTGGCATATAGGGGGGTATAGGGCTTTTCTGGAGGCAGAGTGCCCCATGATATGCCTTTTCACCCCCTTTATGCCACTCTGCCTCCAGAAATGCCTTATACCCCCCTATATGCCACTCTGTCCCATGATATGCCTTTTAACCCCCTATATGCCAGAGTGGCATATAGGGGTATAAGGCATTTCTGGATGCAGAGTGGCATATAGGGGGTCAACGGCATATCTGGAGGCAGAGTGGCATAAAGGGGGTCAACGGCATATCTGGAGGCAGAGTGGCATAAAGGGAGTTAAAAGGGAGGTCATGGGGCAGAGGGGCATATAGGAGGGTATAAAGCATATTGGGGAGGCAGAGTGGCATATAGGGGGCATAAGGCTTTTCTGGAGGCAGAGTGGCATATAGGGGATTAAAAGGCATATTATGGGGCAGAGTGGCATATAGGAGGGTATAAAGCATGTCAGGGAGGCAGAGTGGCATATAGGGGGGGCATAAGGCTTTTCTGGAGGCAGAGTGCCCCATGATATGCCTTTTAACCCCCTTCATGCCACTCTGCCTCCAGGAATGCCTTATACCCACTATATGCCACTCTGTCCCATGATATGCCTTTTAACCCCCTAAATTGCAGAGTGGCATATAGGGGGTTAGAAGGCATATCATGGGACAGAGTGGCATATAGGGGGTATAAGGCATTTCTGGAGGCAGAGTGGCATATAGGGGGTTAGAAGACGTATCATAGGACAGAGTGGCATATAGGGGGTATAAGGCATTTCAGGAGGCAGAGTGGCATATAGGGGGTTAGAAGGCATATCAGGGGGCAGAGTGGCAAGCCTGGGGGCAGAGGTGCATAACTCGGGGGTAGGTTGTCAAATGCAAGGAAATAAAAACCAAACATGTCTCAATCATAGCTTTTATTAAATATGGAAAAAAATTGTCTACATGAATTAATAGAGAAATAAAAGTTTCTTACCAGAATATCGTGAAGAATAATGTGATCAGTGTTTTGTTCCACTGAATAAAATGGAACTTTTTCATCTAAAAATGTTCGCAGTAGTAAATGTTTTGATCCCATTATGTGTAATGTATTTCATTTATTAGGGCCTTTTAACACTTTTGCTTTCTGGCATTTTAATACAAATAATGAGATAAAAAGAATGGCACATAGTGTGACTCGGGTGTGTATAAGGGGTGCGTGTGGGTATAAGAGCGCGACCGTGAGATAAACTATATGGGGCTGGTCTCCAAATTTTTCCAGGGCTGCTTTTCAGTCCCAGTCCGGCCCTGTCACCAATACGGAAGGCACCAAAAAAGGCGAGGACAAACGCCAGCCGAAACAACAAGAACTCCTCCCGCGACACACAAGCCCCGTCTAGAAACGCCACCAAATCCAACAGCAGAGGGTAGGAAACCGGCCTCCTAGAATCACGCCTAGCAGCACCCCGCCGATACCCCCGCAGAGCCTGACGGACCATAAAGTTTTTAGTAAAATCAGGCTCACCCCCAGCCTTAAAATGGAAAGCAAGCGCCGCCATCCGGCGACCCAAACCCGCAACAGACACCCCACTACTAAACCAATAACCCACCAGCCACAACAGGCACTCCGCCCTACTAAGACCCTGTTCCAAGGCGGACGCCTCGGCCCAAAAAGCAGTCCATTCACCCCAAACCTGATCGTAAAAACCACGAGTAGCAGGGACCAGAGAACGTTGCAGAAGGACCTCTACTCCAGCTCGCCCAGATTCCACATCCAAGCCGGAAAATCCGTGCCCACCTTGTCTGCCCCGGGCGCCAAAGCGAAGATTCGGTCCCACTGCAAACGAGAAAGGGAGTCAGCTATACAATTGTCAACACCAGGAACATGAGAAGCCCTGAGGCACATATTAAGCTGAAGACAACGCAACACCAAGCGCCGCAACAAACGCAACACGGGAACCGAAGAGGAGGTGAGATTAGAAATCGCCTGAACCACGGCAAGGTTGTCACACCAAAAACGAACCTGGCGATTAGCGAGACGATCACCCCACACCTCCACCGCCACCAAAATGGGAAACAACTCCAGGAAAGTTAAATTCTTAGTCAAACCCGCACGAGCCCAGCCGGCCGGCCAGCTCCCCACACACCAACTACCCCCAAAATAAGCACCGAACCCCACCGCACCCGCGGCATCCGTCCACAACTCCAGGTCCACATTAGTGACCGGCTCCTCCATCCACAACGTCCGACCATTATAATCACGCAGAAACAAATCCCACACCTCAAGATCCTCCTTCAGGGATCTCGTAAGCCGCACAAAATGATGTGGGGCCGATACACCAGCAGTCGCTAAAGACAAACGCCTCGAAAAAACCCTGCCCATCGGCATAACCCGAGACGCAAAATTCAACTTACCCAACAAGGACTGCAATTGCCGCAAAGTGACCTTGTGCAGCCGCCGAAAACTCGCAACCAAAAAACGAAGCTCAACCACTTTCGCCTCAGGGAGCCGATAAGACATGTCCCCCGAATCAATTTCAATACCCAAGAAACACAAGGAACTACACGGCCCCTCAGTCTTATCAGGAGCCAGCGGGACACCGAAAAGACACGCCACTTGTTGCATCGTGGCCAACAAAACCGCACACCGAGAAGAACCCGCCGGACCCACACACAAAAAATCATCCAAATAATGAATAATAGAAGGGAGACCCGCAACTTCCCTAACCACCCACTCCAGGAACGTGCTAAACGTCTCAAAGTACGAGCAAGAAATGGAGCAACCCATCGGGAGGCACCTGTCAACAAAAAACCCATCACCCCAAAAACACCCCAACAAGTGAAAACTTTCCGGATGAACAGGAAGGAGACGGAAGGCAGCCTCAATGTCAACCTTTGCCAACAACGCCCCCCTACCAGACACCCTCACCCAATGTGCCGCCCTATCAAAAGACGCATACGACACCGTACACAGAGCCGGGTCAATACCATCGTTCACCGACTGCCCTTTCGGATAAGACAGATGATGGATCAACCGGAACTTGTTTGGTTCTTTTTTGGGGACCAGGCCCAACGGGGACACCCGCAAATCAGGGATAGGGGGGGAAGGAAACGGACCCGCCATCCTGCCCAAACGCACCTCTTTCAGCAACTTGTCAGAAACAACAGACGGATTGGCAAGCGCCGATTTAAGGTTACGCGACCGAGCAGATAAACCCTCAACTGTAGACGGAATGCGAAAACCTTCCCGAAAACCCTCCTCCAGCAACCGGGCAGCATCCCGATCGGGGTATTTAATCAGCCACGGCAGCATCATCTCCAGCCGCACCGGAGTCTCCCCTTTTTCCAGCACCGGCCTTACCCCCTTTTTGCCGCTTGAGGCACTTAGTAAGCGGGTGTGCGCCACTACAGCCGGAGCACTCATGCTTAAAGCGACACAACGTGCCCCACTTGCACTGTCCCTCATTAAACTTCCAGCAGTATCCCTTCTGTTGCCCAGCCGACACCCCTGATCCGGAAGTGCCGGCTCCCGTCTGAAAAGGCTGAGACCCAGGACGACCCGGCGTCATAACGCGCAGCCACAGTGCTATATCTTTATGGTCCCAACGGACCCCAGGACGCACCGCCATGCGCTGACGGAACTGCTCATCATACCGCAGCCACGCCTGCCCACCATAAACCCGATACGCTTCCCCAATCGAGTCAAGGTAGCAAAATAACCCCGTACAATGCTCGGGCGCCTTCTGACCAATGAAACTGGCCAAAATGGCGAAAGCCTGCAGCCAATTAGAAAAGGTGCGAGGAATCAAACGGTATCGCCGCTTCTCCTCATCCTCTTTTTTAGTGGCCTCATTTTTTGAAGGCCTGTCAAGATTAAACTTCTCCAGAGGGAGGAGCGAAAATATTTCCACATATTCCCCCTTCCAAATCTTTTCCCTCACGTCCTGCTTCAAATGCGTACCCAAAGGAGCCTCAAAACAAACATATATCTCCCCACGGGCAGCGTCCGCTAGACGAACAGGATCCACGTCAGCGCGCGAACCCCCAGCAGCCGGGTCAGCAGAAGTGCTGCTAGCGCTAACAGGCGCAGGAACAGGCGAAACAACAGGCGCAGGAACAGGCGAAACAACAGGCGCAATAACAGGCGCAGTAACAGGCACAGTAACAGGCGCAGTAACAGGCGCAGCAGCAGGCACAGCAACAGGCGCCGGCGCAACCTGCCCCACGGCCCCAGCCGGCACCCCAGTAACAGCCGGTACACCACCACCACTCCCCAAAGCACTGAGACCACCAGCCCCAGGCGCACCATATGACCCCCATACCTGCGCCGGCGACGCACCCTGACCCCCCAAACCACAAGTCGCCACCAGGTCACGAAAAACAGTAAGCAATTGGAGCGCTACCGCCGAGCTATTCCCAGAAACCGCAGAAGCACTCCCACCACCCCCAGCCAACCCCCCAACAGGTGTAGAGTGTGAAGCAAAATCAGAAAATAAAGGAAACAAATGCTCACCCTGAGATGCAGCGCCCCCAGCGGTGGATGTAGAAGGCACAGCCTCCGGAGAATGTGCAGCTGCAGTACCGGAACGGAAGGCAGCGGGAGTGTCCAGCAGGTCGTCCGCGGCCTCAGCGCGTGGAGCAACTGAGGAACAGCCGGCAGCAGCAGCCTCCCCAGCGTCTCTGCAGGCACCCAGGGCTCCACGGGCCCCAGCACTGGCCCGCAAGCTAGGCCGAGACGCAGCCTGCGTGGGGTTTGGAGCCCTCAGCGGGGAAGCGGCCCCCCGCGACAATCGCACCCGGGCGCGAGCACCGGGGCGCCCAAAATCGAGGCCGCGGTCGCGGCCTGTACCGCCAGGCCGCGAGGAACCCGCACCGGCGGCGCCAGACGCCCCGGACGCTCCGGATGCTCCGGCAACGGAGCCCTCGACCCCGCCGCCAAGCTCCTCCCCGGAGCTGGACCTAGACTGCGGGATGATCGGTGCGGCGGCACCTCCGGGCGATGCCTGCCGGCCCTCCCGGATCGCGCCGGACGGGAACTCCGGCGCTTGGTAGGCCCGGAACGGGACACGGGGCGGACCGGAGACGCAGCAGCCACTCTCCGGCCAGACACCTCCGGGCTCAGCCTGACGGGAGGGCGGGAGACCCTGGAACGGCTTGACCTCGACGTCCCAGGGGCAGGTGAAGGACCAGGAGCCGGAGAAGAAGACAGGACCCCGGACAGACGCTCCCGGAGCCACTCAACATCTCCCCCAGCAGCCTCCTGAAGTTCCTGAAGCAGGGATTCCATGCTGGACGCCATCAGGACCTGCAAGACAAAAGGTGAAAAATCTCTTTGAAAATAATTGCCCCTATAGGCCACGACCCTTCCTTATATACCCCCCAGGGAGGGTAATTACCCCCTCCCCTCTGTCCCTGCACGTGCCACCAAACTTAACTCCTTCAGTGCTAAAATTTCCGCTTAGTCATGCCTTAACCCCTTAAACCGGCTTGACCATGGGTACCTCGTCCGCACTACATTCATGGGGCCCCTCTGTCCAATTCTTTCCCTCCGGGGCTGTTCTTGTTCGCCCGAAGGCGAATGCACAAGTCTATTATTCATTCACTTCAAGGATTTACGCCGAGGTCGCAGGAAGCGGTCCGGGGCAGGAACCTCTCAGGAGAATCCCAGCTACTGAAATTCACTACTCTGCCTCCTCGTGGCCACTTCGGGAAGTGCAGATTCTCCCAGCGGCAATGTCCTGAGACTTCATCCTTCAACGGCGGAACAAACAGCGGGTGGCGGGGCGATCGCTGCGCAGATATTTGGGACGGCGCATGTTCTGTGATATTCTGCGATAATAACCCTTTCCTTTCCGCTTCTTTGTTGCAGAAAAGCCAGGTAGGTGCCCCATCACTCCGCTTTTCTGTCAAGTACCCCCCCCACCAGACGAATGCGTGACGGACTTTGGTTGCACCGGGAATGAGAAGTGCTGTAACTACGGCTGCTACAAACGCTGCTCAAGGTGAGGATATTGCAATAAAACTAAAACAGGGGCAAAAAGATACTGAACAGGGACACTTGGCATGTATAGATCTCTCTCAGAATACTAATTTCAATAGGAAAATGGTTCAGAACATCATAGCTGCCAACAGTCTGAAATATGCCTGGAGTGCACCAAAAATCGAGTTTATGTTTTCCCTTCAAAAGGGAAGGATACATTATGTGACATCATCGCCGGAGTGTGATGCGATGTTATACGTTCCAGCATTTCACGTTCCGATGTTGGTTAATAAAGAAAATTTAGTCATTTTACTAAAATATGTTCTTCCGTCCGTGACCCGCCGGCGGCCGCTCCGCTCCGGCGCGCTTCCTGAGAGTCTCTTCCTGCATATCGCCTGTCGCTGGTTACCGCCCTCTGATCGCTTCCTGTTACCCCAATAAACACTCGCACGCCTATCACGTTATTACTTTTCACGGTCTGCACCTTTCACTGTGGATGTGATTTGCATAACAAAGCACTGAAGGCCTCGCTACTGGAGCCCTTCCCTTTACTTAACCGTTATGGGCTTGAAAGCGGACCAATTCTTTTGGTTTTGGCCAAGGAAGGATGGCTGAGCACCTTATTTATTTTCACGATTTGCACGGATATGTGCACGTGTGTCAATCAATTGGGCCCCCACTTCACGTTTTTTTTTTTGAACGGCGAGGAATTGTTTTTATTTTGGATCACAGACTTTGCACTTCAGCAGTGGATCTGGACTTTTTTGTCCTGTGGGTAGAGGTAGTGCGATGCCTTGTGGCTCCCTACCTCTTCCGTACAGCGGCCCTCCTGTTCGGAGCAGGACCAGAAGATCCGGCCCTCCTGCAGGTCTTATGGCCGGGGAGGGAAGGAATTGTGTCTGACATATACCCACAGGGAACGTCAGACGAAGACTTCAAAAAGTATCATGCTTTTTATGCACAGACGCACGCACCTGAGAAGCACGGACCCTCAGGCTTCCAAAAAAAAACAGCCGTCCATGAGCGGTGATCTGGCTGCTGCATCTCTTACCCGAGTTTTAAAGTCTGCCCTGTGCAGCGGGGCGATTACTTTCACGGGATCCGTGTATAAAGGGGATATAGAGCAAAAGGTGGTCATTGTTGACATTATTTGCATGCGCCTACCCAGAATCCCTTGTGGTTGTGGCAGCACCATGAGACAAGCATTTTGGCTTGTTTGGTGTCTGTAGATGAGTGTTTAATAATGCTTCTACTTCATGGTTCCTTGACAATGGATGGTGGAGAGGGGTCATGGTTCCTTGATGAAGGATGGTGGGGAGAGGTCTTTCCTAGGAGCTCGGAATGTTTGCTCAGTGTTCATTAACTTAATCCAGGCTGCTAATTATAATTCTAACGCTTACGGTGTTTTCCTCATAATGATTTCCATTAATAACAGATCAGGCGGTTGTATCGTATAGAAAGTGTTATAAGAGCCACAAACCCTCCAGACTGAGTGAAATTAAAGAAATAAATCCAACTGCCTGAGTGCCAGACCTTCAGTGATTTGCTGCAGTGTCTTCCTATCACTGCAATAACTTTGGCATTTTCCAGGCATTCGGTGACCCCCCCTGTGATAAGCAGCAGCCCCCCAACCCGCAGCGGCTTCCCAGAGACATCCCGGATCATTGGAGAAGCGAGGAATACACCGTCGCCATCTGGTGGCCGGGAGCCGTAACATCAGCCGGCGTGCTGTCCGTGCGCTTTATCCTGCACCCCGACGCTTTAAACCCACAGCGTGTCTCAGACACCCAGTAACGGTCTCTACGCGAGACGTCTCTGCCAGTAAATGCATCCAATAAAGTACCCCCGCTGTGTTTAAAGGACTCGTTGTGAAAGTCCTAACAGCGTTTATGTTAAAAAAAGATAATTCAATGGCAGCAGATTCCAAAAAGAGTGCTTCTTGTTTTCTGTACAACAGCACCACACAGTGGCCGGGAGATGTATTGCATCTTTATTGACTCACATCGAGCACATGTTATTAACAATAAATTTAAACATCACATGTTAAACATAATGCTACAGAGGGGGAAGAGGGCCCTGATTTTGTGAGTTTAAAATCAATTAGGAGGGGGAATAAGACAGCAGGAAAGTGAACCTGACTGCGCTCCATGCCCTCAGGTGCTCCAACATCAGTTTCTGACCTCACAAAGGCTCTACTGGATGAACGGGGAGACATTCCCACAGAAACTCGCCAAAATCCTATGGAAATCCTTCCCAGAAGAGCGGAGGCTGTTATAGCTGCAAAGGGGGGAGATTACTTCATATTAATGTCTATGTATTTAGAATGTGATGTCGTCAAATGGTGTAATGGGCAGATGTCTCAGTACTTTATTATTATTATTATTATTATTATTATTATTATTATTATAATTATATGTACTGCAAAGGGCGTTGTGAGTTTCAGGCGAGGACATGTGACTTAGGTTAAAAGGAATATCAGGCAGGCAGAGTGGTATATAAGGTGGCATAAGGCATATCTGGGGGCCAGGTTGGCAAATAAAAGGAAATAAAAACAAACAATGCATTTTTCTCAATCATAGTTTTTATTAAATATAAATAAATAGTTTACATGTGAATTAATATTTACTAGAAAAACATTTTTCCTATAGGGTCGTCTTATAATCAGGCTTTTTCTTTTTTTCCTAACTTGATATTATAATTATACGATGGGGATCGTCTTATAATCGAGCAAATACGGTATTTTAGCAGCAGGATATAATATTTATATACCGTATTGGCCCGAATATAGGCCGCCCTTTTCCCCCCACACTTTATGTCTTTAAAGTGGGGGTGCGGCCTATATTGGGGGTCTAGCGCCCGGCGCCCGGGACATGCAGTTCCGGGCGCCGGGCAGGCAGCAGGGTTAGGATACAGATCCCACGCAGCGGTGCAGGGGACCTGTATCCTACTCTCTGATACGTTCAGACAGCCTCCCCTGCCAGCACTTCCCACGGGGGGAGTGGCGGCACGGGAGATTGTCTAAGTGCATCGTGCAGACGTTCACCGGCAGCGGAGGTTGTTTACGCTCATCGCTGCAGCCGGTGAATGTCTGCACAATGTATTTTACCTCTGCTGAGTGCCGGCACCGGAAGTTGTGTACGCGTATTGCGTAGATGTCCCCCGCTGGCCCCGCAAGACATCCGGGGGGGGGGGGGAACAGAGTGGCAGCATATCTCGGGGGGGGGCAGAGTGGCAGCATATCTATTACAAAGCTTTTTCTTTTTCCGAGCCAATACGGTATATTTTGGCAGCAGAGTCTAATATTAATATATATCGGCAGAAGGGGCTAATATTAATATATATATATCGGCAGCAGGGGCTAATATTAATATATATATATCAGCAGCAGGGGCTAATATTAAAGAAACAGCGGGTTTTTTTGAAGTCAGATTTGAATCACAGTCGTTACTTCAAAGAGATAATTACATGTTATGTCGTTACAAATGCACGTCTATATATAGTGTATATGTAGCGTTTTATAATTGCCCCTCTAAACTGCAGCCGCCGCGCTCTCCCCCATTCTCCTAACATTAAACTGCAGCCGCCGCGCTCTCCCCTATTCTTCTAACATTAAACTGCAGCCGCCGCGCTCTCCCCCATTCTTCTAACATTAAACTGCAGCCGCCGCGCTCTCCCCCATTCTTCTAACATTAAACTGCAGCCGCCGCGCTCTCCCCCATTCCTCTAACATTAAACTGCAGCCGCCGCGCTCTCCCCCATTCCTCTAACATTTAACTGCAGCCGCCGCGCTCTCCCCATTCTACTAACATTAAACTGCAGCCGCCGCGCTCTCCCCCATTCCTCTAACATTTAACTGCAGCCGCTGCGCTCTCCCCCATTGTTCTAACATTAAACTGCAGCCGCCGTTCTCAAACATTATGTGCAATATTTGGCGACTCGTATAAAGGATGAGACAAGGGATTTGCATGCGCCTACCCAGAATCCCTCGTTGTTGTGGCAGCACCCTGAGAAGTCTGAGAGAAAACCACTCCTTCTGGCGTGTCTGGTGTCTGTAGATGAGTGATTAATAATAAAGCTTCTACTACCCCCTTAATTTTAGTGGAAGGGTTTCCATCACCTTTACTCACCATAACTCATGTAATGGTTTTTCTCTTTCTACCCCAAGCCTCAACCATTAAGCCAGCATCGCTGATGAGCCGCATTAAGAATGAAATCGTTAGGCTTTATCATTGTTTAATGAAGTCCACACAGCTCAAGAGGAAACTGCTGGGCCCTGGTTTTCTGGCAGGATCTGGGTGGCCCCCCACAGATGTTTAAGGGGGGCTGCTGGGCCCTGAAAAAAAAAAAAAAAGCTGTCCATCTTAGTCAAATCTTCTTGACCCTCTGGACTTAGGGCTGATGTATTTAGAATGTGATGTCGTCAAACGGTGTAATGGGCAGGTGTCTCGATACTTTATTATTATTATTATTATTATTATTATTATTATAATTATATGTACTGCAAAGGGCGTTGTGAGTTTCAGGCGAGGACATGTGACTTAGGTTAAAAGGAATATCAGGCAGGCAGAGTGGTATATAAGGTGGTATAAGGCATATCTGGGGGCCAGGTTGGCAAATAAAAGGAAATAAAAACAAACAATGCATTTTTCTCAATCATAGTTTTTATTAAATATAAATAAATAGTTTACATGTGAATTAATATTTACTAGAAAAACATTTTTCCTATAGGGTCGTCTTATAATCAGGCTTTTTCTTTTTTTCCTAACTTGATATTATAATTATACGATGGGGATCGTCTTATAATCGAGCAAATACGGTATTTTAGCAGCAGGATCTAATATTTATATACCGTATTGGCCCGAATATAGGCCGCACTTTTCCCCCCACACTTTATGTCTTTAAAGTGGGGGTGCGGCCTATATTCGGGGTCTAGCGCCCGGCGCCCGGGACATGCAGTTCCGGGTGCCGGGCAGGCAGCAGGGTTAGGATACAGATCCCACGCAGCGGTGCAGGGGACCTGTATCCTACTCTCTGATACGTTCAGACAGCCTCCCCTGCCAGCACTTCCCACGGGGTGAGTGGCGGCACGGGAGATTGTCTAAGCGCATCGTGCAGACGTTCACCGGCAGCGGAGGTTGTTTACGCTCATCGCTGCAGCCGGTGAATGTCTGCACAATGTATTTTACCTCTGCTGAGTGCCGGCACCGGAAGTTGTGTACGCGTATTGCGTAGATGTCCCCCGCTGGCCCCGCAAGACATCCGGGGGGGGGACAGAGTGGCAGCATATCTCGGGGGGGGGACAGAGTGGCAGCATATCTGGGGGGGACAGAGTGGCAGCATATCTATTGCAAAGCTTTTTCTTTTTCCGAGCAAATACGGTATATTTTGGCAGCAGAGTCTAATATTAATATATATCGGCAGCAGGGGCTAATATTAATATATATATATATATCAGCAGCAGGGGTTAATATTAATATATATATATCAGCAGCAGGGGCTAATATTAATATATATATATCAGCAGCAGGGGCTAATATTAATATATATATATCAGCAGCAGGGGCTAATATTAATATATACCGTATTGGCTCGAATATAGGCCGCACTTTTTTCCCCCACTTTAAGTTTTTAAAGTGGGGGTGCGGCCTATATTCGGGGTCTAGCGCCCGACGCCCGGGACATGCAGTCCCGGGCGCCGGGCAGGCAGCGGGGTTAGGATACAGATCCCCCGCAGCGGTGCAGGGGACCTGCATCCTTCTCCCCGATACGCTCAGACAGCCTCCCCTGCCAGCACTTCCCACGGGGGGGGTGCCGGCACGGGAGGTTATCTAAGCGTTTTACGTCTGCCCACCCCCGACTTACCGGAGCAGACTCCCGGGTGTCTTGCGGGGCCGGCGGGAGACATTTACGCAATACGCAAATGCAACTTCCGGTAACGGTACCGGAAGTTGCATACGCGTATTGCGTAGATGTCCCTCGCCGGCCCTGAAGACACCCGGGAGTCTGCTCCGGTAAGTCGAGGAGGGGGGGCAGAGGAGGACAGCGGCAGCGTATCGCGGGGAGGGAGGACAGCGGCAGCGTATCGCGGGGAGGGAGGGCAGCGGATCTCGGGGAGGGAGGGCAGCGGCAGCGGATCTCGGGGAGGGAGGGCAGCGGATCTCGGGGAGGGAGGGCAGCGGATCTCATGGAGGGAGGGCAGCGGATCTCGTGGAGGGAGGGCAGCGGATCTCGGGGAGGGAGCGCAGCGGATCGCGGGGAGGGAGGACAGCGGCAGCGTATCTCGGGGAGGGAGGACAGCGGCAGCGGATCTCGGGGGGAGGACAGTGGTAGCGTATCGCGGGGAGGGAGGACAGTGGCAGCATATCTCGGGGAGGGAGGACAGTGGCAGCATGTTTTTTTTGGTGCTTTTTTAAAGAAAAAAAACTTTTTCTTTAAAAAACCACCAAACTTTTAGGGTGCGGCCTATATACGGGGGCGGCCTATATCCGAGCCAATACGGTATATATCAGCAGCAGGGGCTAATATTAATATATATATATCAGCAGCAGGGGCTAATATTAATATATATATATCGGCAGCAGGGGCTAATATTAAAGAAACAGCGGTTTTTTGAAGTCAGATTTGAATCACAGTCGTTACTTCAAAGAGATAATTACATGTTATGTCGTTACAAATGCACGTCTATATATAGTGTATTTGTAGCGTTTTATAATTGCCCCTCTAAACTGCAGCCGCCGCGCTCTCCCCCATTCTCCTAACATTAAACTGCAGCCGCCGCGCTCTCCCCCATTCTCCTAACATTAAACTGCAGCCGCCGCGCTCTCCCCCATTCTCCTAACATTAAACTGCAGCCGCTGCGCTCTCCCCATTCTTCTAACATTAAACTGCAGCCGTCGCGCTCTCCCCCATTCTCCTAACATTAAACTGCAGCCGCTGCGCTCTCCCCATTCTTCTAACATTAAACTGCAGCCGCCGCGCTCTCCCCCATTCTTCTAACATTAAACTGCAGCTGCCGCGCTCTCCCCCATTCTTCTAACATTAAACTGCAGCCGCCGCGCTCTCCCCCATTCTTCTAACATTAAACTGCAGCCGCCGCGCTCTCCCCCATTCTTCTAACATTAAACTGCAGCCGCCACGCTCTCCCCCATTCTTCTAACATTAAACTGCAGCCGCTGCACTTTACTTAAATCTCTCGCCATCTGGCTTGTTTGAATCCGCAAGGTGTTTTTTTGGGCACGTGACGGGTACAACCCCAGCCAAGCCTGGTCATTTGGGTTAACCCTTAACTAGACTTCTTAGTACGGAGACTCATCTGGGTTTTATACAGCACAGAACTAAACACCTTATCATTGCCCGATCCGCCCGGCTCTCTGGAAACGGACCCCGGTTTAAGTTTAATGTCTGACGCACCGGGATGTCACAATGCGTGTTCTTTACGTGTAACCGGTTACACGAATCATTTCGGAACCAGGCCGGCTCTGACGCAAGTCACTTCTTGAGAAATAGCAAATATTACTCATAATTAATGTCACTCGGTGTCCTCCCCTCCCCCTCCCTCCTGCCCGTCCCGGATCTATATAAACGTCTCGGCGAATCGGACCCGGATCCAGAATCCAGCATGAATCCCGTTGTGGTCTCCCTGCTCCTGGGTCTGGTTTTGTGCAGCGTGGGCGCGCTGGTGGAGCATGGTGGAGGTGAGAAGGAATGCAGGGGGGGTTTCTAATACAGAGATAAATCATTATGTCTGGGGGGGTCCCAGCTCTACGTAGTTTAAGTATCTAGGACCATCCTGAGGCCAAATGGGATCCAAGGGTTAAACAAGAGGGGTCGAGGCAGGAAGCAAACTGCAAAACCATGGAGTGACCAGTAGAATAGAAACTGGGAGCACAAGGACCAAAGTAGAGATAAGGGATAAGAGAGAGAGAGGATGGGAGTGAAGAGAGAGGGGATGAGAGAAGAGAGAGGGGGGATGGGAGAGAAGAGAAAGGGGATGTGAGAGATAAGAGAGAGAGAATGGGAGAGAAGAGAGAGAGAGGGGATGGGAGAGAAGAGAGAGAGAGAAGGGATGGTAGAGAAGAGAGTGAGGGGATGGGAGAGAAGAGAGAGAGGGGATGAGAGAAGAGAGAGAGAGAGGGGAGGGGATGGGAAAGAAGAGAAAGGGGATGGGAGAAAAGAGAGAGAGAGGATAGGAGAGAAGAGAGGGGATGGGAGAGAAGAGAGAGGGCATGGGAGAGAAGATAGTGGATGGAAGGGAAGAGAGAGAGAGAGGGTGCGGAGAGACATTTAAATACATAAAGGGGGATAACAAAGGACAGGAGGGAATTTATTTCAAAGGAGGAGAAAAGTTACAACAAGAAACCGGGATCTAACGGGAGACTAGCCGGGGGCCGGAAGGGGCCGGATGGTTCTGTGTAGCTTCTTTCTGTTAATTGTGATATTTTTTATATTGATCGATTGCTTTGTATGTTGCAGGGACTCCTGGACTCTGCCCAGTAGTAACAGTCAACTGCGATGCTCCTCCATCCACAGCAAAATGTGCCTCTGACAAGCAGTGTTCTATTGGTGAAAAGTGCTGCATCGTCCTCTGCGACTATGAATGTATATCTGTCTGGTAATGTAAGTGCCCGTACATGCGCAGTGATGTTCTAGAGTGTTCTTACAAACTTCTGTGTGCCGAGTGTTCTTTTTTGGCCAGTTCCTATTTGCTCCCCAAGCGCTTGTGCCCCTCTCTCCTTCCCGATGCCCCTCTCTCCTCCCCTGATGCCCCTCTCTCTTCCCCGATGCCCCTCTCTCCTCCCCTGATGCCCCTCTCTCCTCCCTGATGTCCCTCTCTGCGCTCTCCTCCCCTGATGCCCCTCTCCTCGATGGCCCTTTCTCCCACCATGATGTCCCTCTTTCCTAGGAGCTCAGAATGTTTGCTCAGTGTTTGTTAACACCGCTAATTATAATTGTAACGTTTGTATGATCGCAGTAAACGTGGCACACGGTATTTCCCTCACGTGTGATAAATAATGTGAAAATAATTTCTATTATGGATTATTAACATCAGATCAGGCAGTTTTATCGTATAGAAAGAGCCACAAACCCAAATTAAAGAAATAAATCCAACTGCCTGAGTGCCAGACCTTCAGTGATTTGCTGCAGTGTCTTCCTACAATAACTTTAGCATTTTCCAGGCATTCGGTGACCCCCCCTGTGATAAGCAGCAGCCCCCCAACCCGCAGCGGCTTCCCGGAGACATCCCGGATCATTGGAGAAGCGAGGAATACACCGTCGCCATCTGGTGGCCGGGAGCCGTAACATCAGCCGGCGTGCTGTCCGTGCGCTTTATCCTGCACCCCGACGCTTTAAACCCACAGCGTGTCTCAGACACCCAGTAACGGTCTCTACGCGAGACGTCTCTGCCAATAAATGCATCCAATAAAGTACCTGCTCCTATGTGAAAAAGTCATTGACCCCCTTTTTTATTTATTTTATACGTTGTGCGGAGTTCACAGATGGAGAATAAGCAAACATGTCCAGCTTTGCAGTCTTCCAAATCAATACATCCAACGGACATTCTCCGGGGCGCGTCATCCAACACGTTACACGTTACACGAGACACTAAGTGCAGCCCTGTCTGAGAACGTCTCCAGCGCCACGTGGCGGAAACGGGATGTATTTGGGAAGAGGGGATTTTAGGTGCCGACACACCTTCATCGAGGGGTAAATAGTTTAAATCCACGTAGCTCGAATAATCACAAGAAAATGCTTCTTTGACACGGAGAACGCGACCAAAAATCACCATAACGTGATAGGCGTGCGAGTGTTTATTGGGGTAACAGGAAGCGATCAGACGGCGGTAACCAGCGACAGGCGATATGCAGGAAGAGGCTCTCAGGAAGCGCGCCGGAGCGGAGCGGCCGCCGGCGGGTCACGGACTCCGTCAGCTGGGTTTCCATAAACGCGTCCTATAGAAAGCATCGCTAATGATCCCCAGCTGTTTGTTTTCATTTATTCATTTTGTGGGCTGAAAAAAAGGAAAAACATATTTTAGTAAAATGACTAAATTTTCTTTACTAACCAACATCGGAACGTGAAATGCTGGAACGGATAACATCGCATCACACTCCGGCGATGATGTCACATAATGTATCCTTCCCTTTTGAAGGGAAAACATAAACTCGATTTTTGGTGCACTCCGGGCATATTTCAGACTGTATTCTGAGAGCGATCTATACCTGCCAAGTGTCCCTGTTCAGTATCTTTTGCCCCTGTTCTTGTTTTATTGCAATATCCTCACCCTGAGCAGCGTTTGTAGCAGCCGTAGTTACAGCACTTCTCATTCCCGGTGCAACCAAAGTCCGTCACGCATTCGTCTGGTGGGGGGGGGGTCTTGACAGAAAAGCGGAGTGATGGGGCACCTACCTGGCTTTTCTCCACGGTGTAAGTGGAGAGATCACTGGCCGGGAGCTGCAACCATCAAACTATCTACAAAATAACTTATCTGCCTGTGAAAACATCTCATGTAACAATATTCAGCTCCAATCTACCAATAGTGTCCCTTCTCACCTCCATACAACTGCCCCTGCGTGCCCACGCTGGTCACAAAGCGCCCCAGGAGACCACAACAAGGTGCAAGGCGGAATCTGGGTCTGATACCCTCAGACATTTCTACAGATCCAGGACGGGGCAGGATGGAGGGACGGGGCAGGATGGAGGGACGGGGCAGGATGGAGGGACGGCGCAGGATGGAGGGACGGCGCAGGATGGAGGGACGGGGCAGGATGGAGGGACGGGGTTGGATGGAGGGACGGGGCAGGATGGAGGGACGGGGCTGGATGGAGGGACGGGGCAGGATGGAGGGACGGGTTTGGATGGAGGGACGGCGCAGGATGGAGGGACGGGGCAGGATGGATGGACGGGACAGGATGGAGGGACGGGGCAGGATGGAGGGACGGGGCAGGATGGATGGACGGGACAGGATGGAGGGACGGGGCAGGATGGAGGGACGGGACAGGATGGAGGGACGGGGCAGGATGGAGGGACGGGGCAGGATGGAGGGACGGCGCAGGATGGAGGGACGGGGCAGGATGGAGGGGCGGGGCTGGATGGAGGGACGGGGTTGGATGGAGGGACGGGGCAGGATGGAGGGACGGGGCAGGATGGAGGGACGGGGCAGGATGGAGGGACGGCGCAGGATGGAGGGACGGGGCAGGATGGATGGACGGCGCAGGATGGAGGGACGGGGCAGGATGGATGGACGGGACAGGATGGAGGGACGGGGCAGGATGGAGGGACGGGGCTGGATGGATGGACGGGACAGGATGGAGGGACGGGGCAGGATGGAGGGACGGGGCAGGATGGAGGGAAGGGGCAGGATGGAGGGGCGGGGCTGGATGGAGGGGCGGGGCAGGATGGAGGGACGGGGCAGGATGGAGGGACGGGGCAGGATGGAGGGACGGGGCAGGATGGATGGACGGGACAGGATGGAGGGACGGGGCTGGATGGAGGGACGGGGCTGGATGGAGGGACGGGGCTGGATGGAGGGACGGCGCAGGATGGAGGGGCGGGGCTGGATGGAGGGACGGGGTTGGATGGAGGGGCGGGGCAGGATGGAGGGACGGGGCTGGATGGAGGGACGGGGCAGGATGGAGGGACGGGGCTGGATGGAGGGACGGGGTTGGATGGAGGGACGGGGCTGGATGGAGGGGCGGGGCTGGATGGAGGGGCGGGGCTGGATGGAGGGGCGGGGCTGGATGGAGGGACGGGGTTGGATGGAGGGGCGGGGCTGGATGGAGGGACGGGGTGGACACACAGAGATGTATTTAGTATGAGTAACAGTGTTTCACAGGGAACGTCCACATATTGTGACACCCCGGTGTATGTGACCTGCCGGATCATACAGAACCGATTATAGAAACCGACCCATTCACACATATTCTGACGTGACAGGATCAGTCCGAGATCAGAAATCAAGTATTACATTGAGATGGGTCTCCTGAAGGCGGGAGATTCAGGGAATAACAACACAAATAACAATAATGGGTAACAATAATCTACAGAACTATCAGCGAGGTGTTATGTATCCGTGTGTAGGGACCATTCCTAAAAAATTCAACAAAAAAACAAGCAAACCAGGAATTATGAGCATTTACCAGTCTTGGCCACGGATCCCACCTCTGCCACCAATAAGTAAAGCGTTTTCTGTTACCTACCATGGGATCCAAGCACTCCATGCCAGAGACAAAGCAGCATTTCTGTCTCCCTGGACAGTCGCAGTCCTTCCAACACCTCGGTGCTGGCGTGGTGCGCAAGCACAGCGCCTTTACTATCGGGCATTGGCCAGGTCTCACTGAAACAGAGAATGAACGTTCATCACCGCGTCCACAAAACCCTTTTGTATCATTCCGTATATAATATATAATATTATAATATAAAGGATTCCTTGGATGAAAAAAATAGACCTTATTAAAAAAATACACCTTTTTCAGTAAAAGACAACAAAACTTACGTTCCTTCATTGAGTGAGCTGGAATATTTATGAATTCTAATAATATTCTACAAAAGCAAAGGGTTTGATGCAAAAAAATATAGACAGTATCACTATATATGTGAATACCCAAAAAGATGCCATTTTAATCTGATATGGGCACCCATTAGGCGTAAACTCCAGGGGTGATGGAATCGGGTCTGTTGAGTTCAAATTACAACTTCTATCACCTCTCAGTTTAGTGAATAAACCCCACAGAGTCATTATATCCACCAACTGGCTGAACTGGCTCCCATTGCTGGTTATTGAGCCATCGAGGTGGATTTCTATCCTGTGCTCACCGGTGGAAATCGGTCAGGGGCTAACCCAGGAGAGAGAAAACGGCACAAATGATACCGCTGGAGCGCCGCGGCTACCAGGAGACAAACATACACCATGGAGACCATAGATTTTGGTGAGTCGATGAGTTTTTGGGGGAATTTTGGTCGGCTGGCCGCTCCTGGGAAGGTTCTCCGCCGTTCCACGTGACCGCTCTGACTGACCTTCGCTCACATGGCGATTGGCTCCTTCAACCAATCAACCACATTTAATTGATAATTGGTTTCGGTTTCACTAGACATACCCAGGCGTGATTACTGCCGGCCCTGCTGGATCTAAACATCAATTAAATGGAACCCGTCTTACAAAGTGAACTCGGCTAAAAGGTCTCAAAAAGCAGCGCATGAACAAAAGACGGACAAATTCACTGCCATTTATTAGTTGGGAAAGGGTTACAAATTATTTCAAAGGGTCTGGGACCCCGGCGAACCTCTATGAGCACCATTATCTATAACAAAAGTTATGGTGGGTTAAAATTAAGGGGGTAGTAGAAGTATTATTATTAATCACTCATCTACAGACACCATCAGAAATCTCATCCCACAAGGGATTCTGGGTTTATGAAACAAAACTGTTTATGGTAAAACAAACATTTTCTGCCTGTTTTGTCAAAATGGCGTTAGCTCAGACAGTCGATAAGCGCGATACACGTTACAGCACGGCTATGGCGAGCTCAGTAATATGCAGAAGAAGCAGAGTACAATTCCATCCCCAGACATGGCACATATGCTTAGCACAGAAACGGAAACAGCCTGGGGGAATTTTTTTATTTTTTTTTGGAGCCCGAGGTGCTTGCTCCTGGGGGCCGCAACTGTGCAAGGCAGCAGAAGCCAGACTACGATACCGAGTGCCCTCACGGAGAACTCGGACAAATTCCACCCCCCCCCCCATGGGAGGGTGGGATCTCGAGTCTCACCCCAAAGAGTGAGACTCCTTACTGGCCTTCTTGAAGAGAGGAAGGGGCCAGAACGCTCCAATCCTCCTCCAGCAAAGTCCAGACTTCATGCCCAAAAATGTGTGCCAAAGAATAGTGGGGGCCAAGCCGTGAATTTCAAAACCGTGAATTCAAAAAACAGGGAAATTAATCGGCAGTCATGTAAAAACAAAGTAAGTTATGTAAATCAAAGAAAAATTATTTAAGGACAAGACATTTCTGGCCTGCTGGATTCAAGAGTAAAATCAACAATCAAACAGTAGCGCTGGTTGGCCACCAGTGAAAACGTACACTCACCATGCGCAGCAGCATGCAACACCACACACAGCGACTACAGCGTTCCCACCAGGGTAATTCCACCTCAACAGCCTGGGGGAATAGAAGAGCTACTTAGCACTTAACATGATTCATCAGCATGAAATCCTGATGCTGGCTTACTAGTTAAGGCCTGGGGTAGCCAAGAAATACCAATTACATGAGTTATGGTGAGTAAAGGTGATAGAAAAATCTTCCACTTAAAATTAAGGGGGTAGTAGAAGTATTATTATTATTAATCACTCATCTACAGACACCAGACACGCCAGAAAGCTTGTTATTCCCTCAGAAATCTCATGGCGCTGCCACAACCACAAGGGATTCTGGGTAAGTGCATGCAAATAATGTCAACAATATTCACCTTTTCCCTCTATATCAACTTTATACACGGAACTCTTGAAAGTAATTAATAGACTTGTGCATTCGCCTTCGGGCGAACATGAAAACGAACGCGAAGAGTCTGTCTTTTTGTTCGTTCCGAAGAAGCGTAGAAGAGAAGACAGCGCCGGTAAAAGGCAGGCGAAGACGAAGACTCACACGCGAAGAATCTTCATGATCGTCTTCGTCTACTAACCTCCCCGGTCCCTTCCCTGTTGGAGTAAATACAAAGTATGTATATCTGTAATTAATATGTGCTTGATTAAGTTTATGTGTGTATATATGTATGTGTGTATGTATGTGTGTATGTATGTATGTATGTATGTGTGTATATATGTATGTATGTATATATGTATGTATGTATGTGTGTATGTATGTATGTGTGTATATATGTATGTGTGTATGTATGTGTGTATGTATGTATGTATGTATGTGTGTATATATGTATGTATGTATGTACCGTATTTGCTCGATTATAAGACGACCCCGATTATAAGACGACCCCCCAAAATCAAAATATTAATTTAGGAAAAAAACAAAAAGCCTGAATATAAGACTACCCTATAGGGAAAAAGTTTTACC
>NC_071089.1:121964054-122006554 GCF_027358695.1 Spea bombifrons | reverse complement strand
TAAAGCAAGCAATCTTTTTGATCTATCGTTAACAACAGCAAAGAAGCCCCGCAAATACCAGGCATCAAAAAATTGATTAGTTGTTCCTCCCCACGGAAAATCTTTAGTAAAAGGCGAAAGATTTATTCGGTCTGAAGAGAAACCAGAGTCCATGAGACTCTCAAACCATAGATCATCAGAACAGGCATCTGTCTCAAAAAGAACGTCCTCGTAAAGCCTTTATTTCAGACTTCAAAAAAGATCAAAACCCAGAGTTCTCCATCAGAGTAATACTTACATCATGTCACAGCCCCATCTCCTCCATCCGATCTTTGCCCATGCACCACAATCTCAGTCCCAGAATTCGAAGATCCGGCATCCGAACCTCCAAATCAACACCGGCCTCACTCCCCTCAGACTTAACCAGGGAAGACGCGCTACTTCCCACCTCCATCTTACCTCCTGTAAACCGGACCCCCACTGTATCTCCAGCTGCCATCATCTCCAACCGAGACTTTAACGCCTTCAGAACCACCTTCGTCAAATCCATGGCTTCAAACACAATCCGCTATCGCCTTCCCGCTGCCAGAAGCAGCCGAGGTTGGACTCCCAGTAACAGCAGTGGCCTTAAGATGCACAAAGCACCAATGCCAAAAGCTCACTCATATCTGCTCCATAGCACCGCCAACTCAGACGCTGCACTTGATCTAAACCAAAAGGCTGAGAACAACCCAAACATCCCATAATGCTCACTTAATCTTAATAGAAACCAGAGTATCCCCAAACCTACCGCAGTGCAACGGCCCGGCCACAGGCAGCGCTCCTCGAGGTTAAGGTGTGTTTAATTAATCCCACCCAGCTCTTGCCTGATCATTGGAACCTTTAACACATGCAAAACACAATTGCAAAGGGATTGGAACTATTTAATATTGGGCTGTTTTAAAGTCTTATTAACCCCTTAAGGACAATAGGGGTTTTTACTCCTAGTATATTGCGGGACAATGGCTATTTTAACATTTTTCGGTGTTCCTGTTTAGCTGTGATTTTCTTCTTTCTCATTTCGTGCTCCCACACATATTATATATTGTTTTTTTCAGGACAAACAGGGCTTTCTTTAGATACCATTAATTTTATCATATCATCTAATTTACTATAAAAAAAATGATAAAATATGGGGATTTTTTGTTAAAAAATTACTTTTTCTCACTTTTTAAACAGAAAACTTTTACTCATCTGCAAAAACTAATGAAAAAACCTACTAAATAGATTCTACTATTTGTCCTGAGTTTAGAAATACCCAATGTTTTTATGTTTTTTTGCTTTTTTCTGCACGTTATGGGGCAATAAATACAGGTAGCGTTTTGCTATTTCAAAACCTTTTTTTCCAAATCTGGTAATTCTTCCCCCCATGTGCTATTTCGGGTATCTTTGAAGCCGGCCAATGCAATTTACCCCATCAAGTCATATATTTTTAAAAACTAGACACCCCAAGGTATTTCACATGCTGGTAATTTAACCCTTTCCATGCACTAATTTTACCACTACCCTTTGTGAAACTTTATGGTAGTAATTCTTTTTGTATTTTTTTCACACATGTTGTACTTCAGGTATACGGGCATTGTCGTACGGGCATTGTCGTTAACCCGTTGCACGGCAACCCCGTACATGTACGGGGATTGTCGTTAAGGGGTTAAACTAACAATAAGGCGGGGCGTTTCTCAGTGCATCATGGGTATTCAAATGAGGCGGCAGCTCAGACAAACCTTCCAGCAGTCTTAGTGACTGGGGCGCGAGGTTGCTTCTTTGAAACAATGTTGTTTGCGTTAAGAAAAGAAAAGCTGAAGATTGTAACTCCCCCACCGCTTACCTACGGGGGTCCGCAACTTCCCCTTCTGCTGCAGCCACCAGAAGTTCCTGGCACACATTCTTTGGGCTGTGTTACAAGGTTAGGGGTAAGGCTTCGGGATGGAATCTGATTACTACTCTTTTTTCCAATCGTGGCGTGCTGAACCCATCGGCTTCACAAATACCAAGTTGCCTGATGCTGTTTCCTTTGAAAGCAAATATATCTTTTCCACAAATCCAATCTTTCTAATTAAACCACCTTTCCAAAGTTAGCGGTTAGAAACGTTTAAGCATGGAAAGGTTTGGTGATAGAGCTTGGGTTAGGGGCGGGTTAAGCTCATGGCTTTGAAGAGGCCCAGTTACAGTTAGCGTCGGAGTACTGTTAATGGTTTACGGTTGACAGTTTAGGGTTAGGTAAGGCTTAGAATCCTTCCCCATTGTGGCGTGTTTAGCCCATCCTTTTCACAAACACCAAAAAAGCCTGATTTCCTTCAATTTCTTTTTGTCTTCAGCAGCATCGCCAGCGCCAACATTTTGCACCTAAGATTATAAAAAGTACCTAACAAAATTGTTTTGGTTTTAAAACTGCGGTGGGAAGAAAACGCACGAAATACCGCACAGTTCATCATACAGCCTTGTGACGAACGAGCAAGAGGCTCACTAACGGCAGCGCACGGACGATCAGACTTCCCAGGACTTCATTTTGATGAGATTTTAACCAAATGCCTGCATATGCACTTTGTGCATGAAAAAACTGTGAGTGCATTCCTATTGGTAGATATCGTTTTACCGGAAGATACTGCACCATTTTAGTTTGTCTTTTAGATTTCCATTGAAGAACATGAAAGCCTTTTTACTGTCCATATCGATGGGTTGGATTTGCCTCTTTCACTTGTGAGTGCAATATATCACTTGGCCACTACAATTGAACATACCGTCTACACTATATTGTATTGTTTTTTTCCCCTATATATGCACCTGCGCCCCATACATTTCTGGCTCGCTTGTATTCTTACACTTTGAGGAGAGTGTCGTTTGGGCAGCTGCGGTCCATACTAGGAAAGTATTATTACATACAATTTATCTACTATTTATCACATTTCACCTAAGTAGCACGTCATTTTGGTTTTTTTTCTCACGGTGCCCCTAAATTAACCCTAAATACCCCATCAACCATAACTGCCCCTAAATTAACCCTAAATACCCCATTAACCATAACTGCCCCTAAATTAACCCTAAAGACCTCATTAACCATAACTGCCCCTCAATTAACCCTAAATACCCCATTAACCATAACTGTCCCTAAATTAACCCTGAAGACCCCATTAACCATAACTGCCCCTAAATTAACCCTAAATACCCCATTAACCATAACTGCCCCTAAATTAACCCTAAAGACCCCATTAACCATAACTGCCCCTAAATTAACCCTAAATACCCCATTAACCATAACTGCCCCTAAATTAACCCTTAATACCCCATCAACCATAACTGCCCCTAAATTAACCCTAAATACCCCATTAACCACAACTGCCCCTAAATTAACCCTAAAGACCTCATTAACCATAACTGCCCCTCAATTAACCCTAAATACCCCATTAACCATAACTGTCCCTAAATTAACCCTGAAGACCCCATTAACCATAACTGCCCCTAAATGAACCCTAAAGACCCCATTAACCATAACTGCCCCTAAATTAACCCTGAACACCCCATTAACCATAACTGTCCCTAAATTAACCCTAAACACCACATCATCCATAACTGCCACTAAATTAAGCCTAAACACCCCATTAACCATAACTGCCCCTAAATAAATTGCATGTACTCCAGATAAATTACCGAATAAATTGGTATGGTTGATGGGGTCTTTAGGATTAATTTACGGGCAGTTATGGTTGATGGGGTGTTTAGGGTTAATTTAGGGGCAGTTATAGTCAATGGGGTCTTTAGGGTTAATTTAGTGCTGAGGACTGAGGGTTAATTTAATTAATTTAATAAAGTTAACTTAATGTGTAGTTAGAGGTAAAGGGGGCAAACTAAGGGGAATCGAAATCTTGGGGGCAGTAAAGATTTGAATCTCTGAACGAATCTCTGAACGAATCTCTGCCTTCAGTGACATCACCAGAGTAGGCGGGCAGGAGGGTTCATTGACTGTAATGAAAGGGGCGGGGCCAATCGTCAGTGTGACCGCAGGCAGGGACTGGGAAACAGTAACTGCTGTGAGTCACACTGAGTGATCCGAAGAATCGGATCATGAATCGGATCATTTCAATGAACGACTCGAATGATCCGATTCACTTTACTGATCCGAACTTCCCATCACTGGTGACAAAGGCAATAGACGTAAGCTTCATGCCCCCAATATAACCCTTAGAACTGCAACAATGTTACCGCTACCCACCAATGACAGGAGAGCTGTGGACGCGCCAGCGGGCATCACCCCCTTCCTATTGGTCCAGGGGGCCCCTTCATTGTATGCATGTTTCTAATTTTGAAATCTAGTAAACATTGAATAAGAAAAAGAATCTATTTAGCACAGTTTTTTGTTTTTTGTAGACTTATTTCATATAACAGTCAGAAATAGTGCATTTTTTATAAAGAATCACAATATATATATTTTTATAGAAAATGAGATGATATGATCCAAATAATGACATCTAAAGAAAGCCCTTCTTCTCCTGAAAAAAAAAACAACAATATATAACTTTTGTGGGTTCAGTAAATGAGAGAGGAAAATTACAGCTGAACTCGAACCCCGCAGAAATAAGGAGACCGCCTCGATCATAACGAGAACAAAAAGAAAAAAACAGCTCAGTCCTAAAAGGGTTAAGGCGTCTTTTTTGAGAATTTCACGTTTCCCTATTTTTTATGAATCTAGTGGCTTCTTCATGATAATATTTACTGGGAAGGATTCTTCAGCCCCCACCATTGTTTTTTTTCACTATGTGTAGATTTCACTTTATTTTTTATTAATTACTAAATATATTAAATATCGCGATAGCTCCTGATTTTTGTGAATATGAGAAATAAACGAGCCTTTTCTTGAAGGAACGTGTGAATACATTTATTCTCTGTATTCTGGGGATTTATTGGGATCCGGGATCCTCCAAAAAGGGATCGAGTGAATTTCTGTAACTCCGCAGACAAAGAGAATGCGCCAAGTTTAGCTGCGGGGGGCAAACTTAAGACCCCGTTTAATGAGCTTTATGCGGTTTTGGTTAAATTGTTTTATAAATAGCGATCGTGGATGTTTTCTGCCCCGTGTTTCTCTGTTATGTAGATCTTGCCCCCGTGTTGTCTCTTTTTCTAGGTTGTGGCCCCGTGTTTGAGTGCCGTGTAATGTGAGGAGATTGTATCCGTGCCCCACACGGGGCTGCAGTCTGAAGAAGTCGTTGATGTAGAGACGCGTTGGCTGTCGTCGGTAAGGTTTGGATCGGTTCTGTACCGGTATACGGTTAGGATTGGTGTCGGGGAATTTCCTTCCCTTCATTCTCAGCTTGGTGTTATTATAATGAATATATCCTGCGGCCGGCTAACATTATCCTTTTATGAAATGGTGGAAAACTGTAGCAAATCCCTTCCAAAATACTTTAATAATCTATCTATGCTGCAAGAAAAGCGGAAAAAAGTGAATACATTTCTGCACAAAAACCTGCAGAAAAAATACAGAGCGATGCGTTGGTGGAAGAAGCCCAAAAAATCAGGTTTTGGCTAAATTTATAGAGATTGGCGGCCAAATAGCTGCCCCCTGATTGCCCAGCGATCCCAGTGAGCCCCCCGGGCTGTCTGCTTTCCAGAAATATATATCTGTTTGGGTGATAAATGCTTCCAACGGTCATCATTCCCATTTCTAATCAGCAAAATAACCATAAAACCTGCAAAAAAGCAGCGAGTAACACTGTATCCCTGGTAATGTCTGCCCCATTACTGCCAGAAAGAGAATAGAATTCCGTCTCCTGTGTATCAGGTGCTTCCCAAATCAGGACGCCTCAAATACTACATCTTGGGAGAATTCACTTTAACAACAATTAACTGAACAATAAACGGATCGGCTCCCTAATTCCCTGCCAACGAACAAATAACAAGAAAATAATAATCCTCACAGCGCCCAGCAATAGACTCTGATCCGGCCGGAAAACACCTTAAAGGTTTCTTCTATCTCTACTGGGTTTTTATTTTGTATCAAAAGTGTTTTTGTAACATTGCAAACGTACAAAACCTCTATCGTTTCATCACCTTGAGATCACGGAACACGATGATGTCATGTCTTCATTGTGACATCACAGGTGCAGTACACAGATACAGCACATCACAGAGCAGAAGGACACTTCTACTGTAGACTCCTAACAGAGAAGATGCGGATCGTAGTAGCTTTGCTATTTGCTATTTGCTGTTTGACTTCTGAGACTTTTCCTGTTCCGCGCCCGAAAGGTAAAGAATCCGAATAACTCGAGATCCGGATAAAACTGGGGAATATCGGCTTTCTGGGTTCTGGGTTCCCGGTGAGCGCAGCAGATCAGCGGCAAATGTTTCCATGAACTATTTCTTGCTAGCGGTTATATTGTTGAGTACAAACAGCGGTATAATTCTCTTTGTATCAGTAGCTGCCGGAATCGCTGCCCTGCAGCTGCACTCGAGGCGGTTTGGTAGAAAAATATCAGTTAAATCCGTTAGAAATCCAATGAAAACCGGGCTCTCCACCTTACACCGGACAGCATATGATATTTAGAAATGTTTTTGGGACACAGAGGAATTGCGCGTCTCTTCCCGAGGTTCCTATGAATGAAGAAGTTTGTTGGCCGTTGATGACCCCGGTGTTGTTTTTTTTTGCAGGGACCGACGGGGATTTCCAGCCACGAGAATCCAACCCAACATCTAATGGTAAGATACAGACGTCTCTCAGATGGGCATCCGTGCTTCAGAAGCGTGTGATCCGTGTTATGTGTGTATGTGTACGATGCACACGCGTGATTTCATTACCCGTAAGAAAGATGAAATGTTGAATATTAGATAAGAGAGGTTACAGTATCCGCTCCTCATGTAACTGTCATTTGGGGCTGGCTTTATCTGTAACTCGGGGATAATAGAAAGATATTGTATAGAGAACATGCAGCTAACGCTCCTTTTTCCTGTTTTTGTCACAAAGGATCTCTGGCGATCGGAGGATTCCGTTCACTGATTACACGAATGGCGCAATCAGGTACGCTATGTGTTTTCTTTTAACATTAATGATAACCGTATGGAATAGCAAACTACACAATAATAGAAAATGCTCTCATAGTGGAGTAACTGGAGCCGGAAAAAGAAACGCGTCATTTCTAACTCCTCTACACTAAGATAGAAGCGCAGCGTTAGAGATAAAAGACGTTCTATTAATGCCTTCGGGGAGAGGAAGGTCTGGAAGCGACAATGTGTCCTACTTTCAGAAGAGGACAGAAATGACCATTTTCTCGGATCTCGTTTAGTAGCAGATCCTATTTTTCTTTAAGCTTTAATATAGAAATCTGTCTGTGTGTTATATAAATATGGATTTATCTCCACATTCTTCTCGTGCTAAGAAATATTTTTGCTCTCTCTACAGTTCATTCACGACGGGTGTTGAGGATCGTGCAGAACGCATTCTTCTGTGTTACATGCGCGACGGTCGCCGGACTGGTGGTCTATTTCTACGTAAAGTAAGTTATACAAATTGTTGGAAATTCAAATGCTGCGGAGAGACATCCAACACAACGCACTATATAAAAAACGACCAAACAGCATGTATACTATACACGGGGAGAAACACCCCGATGCTGCTGGAATCCATTTCTTCCTTAACGGGTTCATTATTCTTATTTTAGGCTTCGCCGCTGTAGACAACGAAAAAACAGACCGCCGGATGAAGAGTCCCTCCGCGGCTTAACTTCCTTGGGTAACATATATTAACAATAATGAATAATAGAAAGAGTATACGCTTATTGTGACCGTATGATGTCATCAAACTTGGACTTTTAAAATTCATTGCTGGAACTTAACTCACCCGTCTTACTAAGAAATGATTTCACAATATAAATAGAATATCAATTATTTGCTACTGTAACAAAATAGAAAATAAGGTTGGAAGTCACATTATAGGAAACATTTCTTTGAAGCTTGGGAATCAGAGGGTTTTTACGTGTTTTATGTACACGTTGTCATGGGACTATCTATAACATATTAACCGATTTGCTTTCTTTTATTTTTTATTTGTTTTAGTAAATCCATCAATTTCCAGTCTCCAAGAACAGGAGAGTGAAGAAAGAATTGAAAGGAAACCTAAAACATCCAGCAGTTTCTTTCGCAATTTGATGGCATCGTCAGGAAGAGAGCACACTGACAGAAGGAAAAAGAAGATTTATGATGAAGAGGAGGGTGGAGAGGAGAGTGAAGAGGAGGACTATGAGGAAAAGGAGGAACGGGCGAGAATGAAGAGAAAGAAGGACTATAAAGAAAAGGAGGAATGGGAGGGAATGGAGACAAAAAAGGAGAGGAAGAAAAGGGAGAAAAGGGAGAGAAAGGAGAAAAGGGAGGAAAAGAAGGAAAAGCACAAATGGGAGAGAAAGGATAAAAAGGAGGAAAGGAAGGAAAGGGAGAAAAAGGAGATAAGGGAGAAAAAGGAGGAGAAGAAGGACAGGAAAGAAAAGGAGAAAAGGGAGAGAAAAGATAAAAAGAAGGAAAGGAAGGAAAAGGAGAAAAAGGAGAGAAGGCAGAAAAGGGAGGAGAAGAAGGAAAAGGAGAAAAAGGAGAGAAAGGAGCGAAGGAAGAAAAGGAAAAAAGAGCTTAAAGAAAAAAGCATCAAAGAGATGAAAAAGATGCAACAGAAGGTGAAAGCAGAATCTAAGAAAGCCAAAGCCAAACTTCAACGCGAGCAGCGGAAACTGAAGTCAAAGGCAAAAACGAAACTGAAGAAAATGAAGAAAATGAAGAAACCTAAATAGAACATCGCCAAAAAACTGAAATCCAAGAAACGGAAAATACCAAAACTCAAGAAAAAGCCATTTCAGTTTGGAAAATTTAGGACATGAAAGTCATGGAGGGCGAAGCAAACAGACTCTAAACCTGACTATGGTTTCCTAATCATCAAGGAAGCCAGAATCTCGTTTTAATGATGCCCGGCCCACATGCCAGCTCTTCATTTCACTTCATTCACCCCATTTCTCCAGTTGGATAATTCTCCATGAACTCTCCATTTCACTTCATTCACCCCATTTCTCCGGTTGGATCATTCTCCATGAACTCTTCATTTCACTTGATTCACCCCATTTCTCCGGTTGGATAATTCTCCATGAACTCTCCATTTCACTTCATTCACCCCATTTCTCCGGTTGGATCATTCTCCATGAACTCTTCATTTCACTTGATTCACCCCATTTCTCCGGTTGGATAATTCTCCAGGAACTCTTCATTTCACTTGATTTACCCCATTTCTCCGGTTGGATAATTCTCCATGAACTCTCGGACTGCTATCATTTGGAGAGTTTTCTATCCCAGCAGCGCTCCCTAAGCCGACCTCCTTCCATTCGCTCGATAATCTTGTATGTGGATCCGGATCGCCTGCTTTCACACAATCTGAATAAATCACATCCACTGAAACTCTCTGCTCTGGGTTTTACTCAACACTTCATAGCAAGCAATTAATTTCGTCCGGCACGATCTCTGCTTCATAAACCTGAGTTAAATAATAATAAATAGTTGTTTTTTTTTTAATATTATCCCTTAACCGGCTTCCAAAATGTCCCCGCTACTGCTGGGTCTATAACCACCTGGCTGAGATTTTGGTCTGTGTTGTTAGCGCTTCTGCTTTAGGCCAAGTGGTTAAGTACCAGAGGGTATAAACCATCCGGCCCCGGGGCATTATCTCTTCTACTTTATTTATTTAGCAGATCTGGCACTTTGTCCTCTTTCAGCCAATCAGATGTTTGCTGCCAGCTTTTCTGATTTACGCTTTAGCCGATAAAATTCCCCTTTTTGAGTTTTTCTGGATATTTTTGCAGTTTAGAAATGATTCTGCGAATCCATTTGATTTTCTGTATATTATAAAAGTGATTCTGTTTCCAAGGAAACAGACACAGAATACCAAGTTCCTGATTCTGTCCCAAGGAAATAAGGTTGCTCAGTATGGAGGTTCAGATATTTGGCTGCAGATATCTTACAAAGCACTGGATGGATATTCAGGTTCTGCTCTTTGCTTTGTTGAGCGCGTTACGTATTGATCTGATTTCATTAAATTATAGACATTCGTTATAATAAAACGGTTGCCCTTTCTGCATTCTGATTGGTCGCTGCTCCCCATATCAGCAACAATCAGCAACATAACAATACAGGAGAGATAACTTCACGGGGAGGAATAATCCTGCAAGTCCTGACAAGTGGAAGTGAATATGGCTGTTGTCTATAGGTTTCCAGCTATACATTTCTGTGCATGTTGTTGTGGGGACTTGCGTAGAGATCACAGTGTCTGTGATCGGGGGACTGTAGGGAGGAGAGTAAGAAACCATTTTCCTGACTCTTCTCCCATGCTAAAAAACGAATCAGAAAAAAAAAAATAATTGTTAGTCATTTAAAAAAATGGCTTAGTATATAGTGATAGGGGTTATGGTGCATTATTGTCAATATCTGGCTCAATGTATAGTGATAGGTGTTATGCTGTACCATCGTCAATGTCTGCCTCAGTATATAATGATAGCACTTATGCTGTACCACCGTCAATGTTTGCCTCAGTATATAGTGATAGGTGTTATGCTGTACCACCGTCAATGTTTGCCTCAGTATATAATGATAGCACTTATGCTGTACCACCGTCAATGTCTGCCTCAGTATATAGTGATAGGTGTTATGCTGTACCACCGTCAATGTTTGCCTCAGTATAGAGTGATAGGTGTTATGCTGTACCACCGTCAATGTCTGCGCCAGTATATTATGATAGAAACTAGACTTGGGCACCAGGAGGCTCTTCGTCTTCGTGCTCGTCTTCGTCAAAAAAAAATCTTCGTATTCCGCGAATATTCGTTTTTTCTTAGTTTTTTCCGGTTAAGGGGTTAATACGCGTACCACATCAGCTCTGGCGCCAGTAGTTTAAATGTGCGTATCAGCAACTCTATTGGTCGCCAGCAGGGGCTTCCTGCTGGCGACCCATGAGCACACTACCATATATATATAGCTAATATATTCTCGGGCAGAATATTATGCTACTCAATGTAAAACCAACAGAGGGCAGCATTCTGTCCGATGATATATCAGCCATATGTGGCAGTGATGGGAAGTTCGGATCATTAAAGTGAATCGGTTCATTTCGACTCGTTCACTGAAATGATCCGATTCATGATCCGAATCTTCGGATCACTTAGTAGGACTCACAGGAGTTACTGTTTTCCAGTAACTCCGTGCAGGCACACTAACGATTGGCCCCGCCCCTTTCATTACTCAATGAATCCCCAACCCGCCTACTCCAGTGATGTCAATGAAGGCAGAGAGTCGTTCAAAGATTCGGATCTTACAGGGATTCTGTCTCAAGATGGTGGCTGCAGAGAGCTTTATCTACACCCACGAGGAGCAGAGGGAGGCCTGGAACATTCAGATATGCCCAGAATCAATGAAAGTCCAATAGATGAACATAATAAAGAGCTCCGGGACTAGAGGCAGGTCCAGATCATGGAGTCCGGGCACACCGGGGAACTCTCAGGGTGAAGGGGCAGATTCTCGGGGTCACACAGTCTGGAGCGGAGTCCTTTCTATTCCTCCCCCGCTGTGATCATATATAAGATTCCCAGTTGGTGCTTACAGTATGTTCTGGTGGATATCCCTGCTTTAATGCAGGTGATTTGATTAAGTGTATCCCAAGGTTTCCATGAGGGCCGATATTAGAGCTGTTGTGGCTGCCAACTGTCCCAAATATGTCTGGAGTGTTCCAGAGTTTTAAGGGCACTGCATGTGCTAGAAAAGGTGGACATGGTGTCCTGTGTGTGGAAAGTATGACATCATGCCTCAGTGACACGGCAGAATGTGCCATGATGGGAGTTATAGTGCAAGTAATTGTAGTCAAATGGCTGATTGTACTCAGTGACATCATTTTTTTCTTTTAACAGAAAATTAAAAGAAGTCCGACCTGCCGTGACCCCCGCTCTGTCTGTCCCCCTCCAGCGCATGTCTCGGGAGAATGAATCGTCTGTCTATAATGGCCGCTGTCTGCTCGCTTCATGTTTACCCAATAAACACTCGCACAGCTATTGGGTTATGGTGATTTGGGTCAGTTGGGGGAAGCAAAAAATGAAATGCCCCAAACCCACCAATGGTTTAAAGTAGACTTGTGCATTCGCCTTCGGGCAAACACGAAAACGAACGCGAAGAGTCTGTTTTTTTGTTTGTTCCGAAGAAGCGTAGAAGAGAAGACAGTGGCGGTAAAAGGCAGGTGAAGACGAAGACTCACACGCGAAGAATCTTCATGATCGTCTTCGTCTACTAACCTCCCCGGTCCCTTCCCCATCTAACCTACTTTATCTTCAGGTGACTGAAGCAGAAATCCGCAGGTTCGTCGTCAGGGGTTACAGGGCAGTGCGAGTGAGCCTATTGGTCACCTGCAGGGTCTTCCAATTGATTGATGCCAGAGGAAGACCCTGCAGGTGACCAATAGGCTCCCCTGCGATGCTGCTTTGGATAACGGGAGCAGAAATCCGTAGGATAAAGGGACGTGCAAGCGACCAATAGGCTCACTCACACAGCCCCTTATCACTAGTTGCTATGCAGAAAAAAGAAAAAAAAACACCTGGGACCCTGCTGCAACAGTGAAAAGTCCGTGCCAGCGACCAACAAAGTCACCGGTACCGACATTTAACTTAGCATAATAACTTATTATAACTTCGCACACAATGCTGCCCTCTGCCGGTACGATACATTGAGTAGCTTAATAAGTTATTATGCTACTCAATATATAACCAACAGAGGGCAGCATTCTGTCCGATGAAATATCAGCCATATGTGGCAGTGTGCTCATTTTCATTTATTAATTATTTAAATAAAATATATTCCCATGATCCGCTGGTCTCCCCGCCGCACTCGCAGACATTAATTCTGTCCAACTTGCAAACTCTTTTTTTCTATTTATTTTGTTGTTTTTTTTTGTATTAAACCATTACACGGAAGGATCATGGGAATATATTTTATTTGAATAAATGCAAATGAGCACACTGCCACATATGGCTAATATATGTTCGGACAGAATGCTGCCCTCTGTTGGTGAGATACATTAAGTAGCAGAATAACTTTGGATTTCAAGCATACGGAACAATGCTACTCAATGTATAACCAACAGAGTTCCAAAGGGCTATTCAAGGAGATTTAATTAGTCAATGAAGCTGTGTTTAGAATACCAGCTTTTAAACTCTAACAAATATCATAAATATACTATAAAAGATCCAAACTGGCCCTTCATAAAGTATAGAAGTGAATAACAAGCAATCTTACGCATAACCTATGGCGAGAAAAACAATATGGGAGCCACATTTTTTTATTTTTTTATTTATTCATTTGTATATTACAGAGATAACCACGCCACTAGCGTATCAGACTGGTCCCACACATCAGGGCAGCCTAGACGACCTAGGTTTCTCCCCTGTGAAGCCACCTCCATCCCAACCATAAGGCCCGCAGGCGAGCCGAATCTGCTTGGTCCCTCCAAGCAAGGGTTGGTATCGCTAGAACAATTGATGGAGGTGGGAGAGCCGCCCATAAGAGCGACCTAACTCCCCTCCTCACCAGAAAAGCCAGGACCTTTTAAAGGACCCAGCTCCACCTTGGATTTGCAGTGGTTTCCTTATAAATGCTGTATACTGTGACATGCTGTATTGATAAAAAATATTGCAAAATACAAAACAAATAAACCCACATACTGGAATAAAGAAACCAATATACAAAGCGCTCCCCAAGGAAGCCCCAGCACATAGGCCGGTGTGATAAAAAAGCATCCAAAATATAAGGCTGGGGCCAGTGTATTCACAATGAAAAAGTGCACGGAGGGGTCTGAAATGCAAAAAGCGCTCACCAGCATGCGCAGAAAAAAGTGAAGTGTACTTTCTTGGCCTGAGGTCTTCTATCAGCCATAGCACACCGGTGATGCCTATGAAAGCATGAAATGTTTGCCGTTTTTTTATTCCTCATCCAGTGGAGCCTTGCCATGCATTTTGGGACTGGACGGCCTTGATGGGTGGAATCTGATATGGTAATGAGGAGATCTTCTCTGTAATGGTTTAAAATGCTGTTACCCCTCCTATCATTTCATAGGGCAGGCACTGTCTGTTCTTGGTCTGAGATGAGGCTCCCATGTTGGTTTTATCACCTTGAGTTATTTTCAATATACACAGACGGGTGTCCCTGCTCACAACAACTAGGGGGGGGACATCAAGCATATAAATAGATTTGGTTCTTCTCCCAAGCTGGTGTGTTCCGATTGACGTGGTTACTTCAGCACTCTCTGTTTCAGGCTTGAAGTGGGGTTCCTATGTTGTTTTTTTTTAGCCTTAGGTTATTCTGGAGATGCACAGATTTGGGTCCCTGGCTCGTTGCACCTACGGGGATGGTTTCTTTATAATGTGTCCAGGGGAGCCTTCCTATGTATTTTGTGCCTGAGCTTCTCTGAGGGGTGGAACCAGTCTGATATGCAAATTTAGAGCTGTTTAAAATGGTCTGAGATGAGGCTCCCATGTTATTTTTCTCACCTTAGGTTATTAAGGTTATTAAGGATATTAAGCATATGATCTGGGCCTCCACTGGGCCTCCACTGGGCCTCCACTGGGCCTCCACTGGGCCTCCACTGGGCCTCCACTGGGCCTCCACTGGGCCTCCACTGGGCCTCCACTGGGCCTCCACTGGGCCTCCACTGGGCCTCCACTGGGCCTCCACTGGGCCTCCACTGGGCCGAATATTATGCTACTCAATGTAAAACCGAGGGCAGCATTCTGTCCGATGATATATCAGCCATATGTGGTAGTGTGCTCATTTTCATTTATTAACCCCTTAAGGACCGGGCTCATTTTTAATTTTGTACCCTGTGGGACTGAGGCTGTTTTGACACTTTTGTGGTGCTTGTGTTCAGCTGTAATTTTCTCCTCACCCATTTAGTGTACCCACATAAGTTATATATTGTTTTTTTCAGGATAAGATGGGCTTTCTTCAGATACCATTATTTTGATCGTATCATCTTATTTACTATAAAAAAAATAAAAAAAACATGGTGAAAAATTAAAAAAAACACATTTTATGACTTTTATTTGAAAAATCTTTTACTCACCTAAAAAAGCAAGGAAAAAAACTAGCTAAGTAGATTCTACTATTTGTCCTGAGTTTAGAAATACTCAATGTTTTTATGTTTTTTTGCTGTTTTTTGTAAGTTATAGGGCAATAAGTACAAGCAGCGTTTTATGATTTCCAAACCTTTTTTAACAAATCTGTTCAGTCTGCCTACATCTCCTCTTTGGAACATCTTTGAAGCCGGTTAACTCAATTTAACCCATTCAAACCATATATTTTTGAAAACTAGACACCCCAGGGTATTCCAAATGCTGTTATTTTAACCCTTTCCATGCACCAATTATACAACCACACTTTGTCAAACTTTGTAATAGTAATTTTTTTTATTTTTTTTCCCACACAAATTGTATTTTAGTTATAGATATACAGGTTCTGATATATGTCACTGTAAAACAACACCCCAATGTGTGTTCAGCAACATCTCCTGAGTACAGCGATACCCCACATGCATGGGTTTGTCAGATTGTTTGGCTGGTAAAAGGCTACTTTTGGGGCATGCGTAATTCAGGTGGTCATTTGGTCATTCTGCCTCCATCTCCTCTTTGGAACATCTTTGAAGCCGGTTAACTCAATTTAACCCATTCAAACCATATATTTTTGAAAACTAGACACCCCAGGGTATTCCGAATGCTGTTATCTTAACCCTTTCCATGCACCAATTATACAACTACGCTTCTCGGCCTTTTGGCTAAGATCAAGTGTAGTCTCTCTTGTGGTGGGGAGGGATGACACTGATCCTCTGGCCTTAGGGTTCGGGAAAGCAATGGAACCCGAGGTGGAATTGCCCTGGCAGAAATGCCGGAGTCACCGTGTGTGGTATTGCACGCCACTGCACACGGCGAGCACACGTTTCCACTGGCGGCCTTCCAGCACTACTCGCCCCCATGTACCATCAGGTCTTGGGGATGAGAATTATTTTTGAATCCGGCAGGCCAGAAATGGCTTGCCCTTAAATTATTTTTCTTTAATTTATATATCACTTCGTTTTTTCACGAGTGCCAATTAATTTACTCCCCGTTTGAATTCACGGTTTTGAAATTCACGGCTTGGCCCCCACTATTCTTTGGCACACGTTTTTGGGCATGAAGTCTGGACTTTGCTGGAGGAGGATTGGGAGCCTTCTGGCCCCTTCCTCTCTTCAAGAAGGCCAGCAAGGAGTCTCACTCTTCGGGGTGACACAGGTGGGGGAACCCATTGTATCCCTTAATCCCCTCACCTGATACATCCCCTGTATACTGATGGGATGTGAGTGATGGGATTGGGGGTTGGGTTCGGTGCTCATTGAATTGAGATTATATATAAAGTTCTGTGTGTTTGTAAATAAAGTTCTTGTTTTACTGTGAATGGCGGTCTGACTGATCTGTGGATAGCTGAGTGCGATCCGTATGAGGGACTGACTGGTGATTCCTCAGCCCTCAAACAGGGGGACCCAGCCTTGGGTACGGTGAACCTGTAACATCCCCCACCTGTGTTATCCCCCCTGTAGTGCAGGGGCCGGCGGGGCAGACAGGGCTGTGCTGGCTGATTAAGAGCCCCAGCCGGGTTACCTGATTGTTCCTCTGAGGGCCGGAGCTGCAGCCACATTCAGTCTGTGGGCCGGTTACACAATAAACACAATATAATATATTACCGGTCACGGAACCGGACACAAAAGCTCTCCGTGACCCGGCTACACTTCACACGGACATATGAGCCGGCTAGCCCGGCCCTGTCACAAAGGTCAATGCCCTTTTCCCACGATCCATAGCGTTTCATTTTTTGTTGGGGGTTTTGTTGTTTTTGGTTTGTTTTTAATATATATTTTTGCTCCGAGTGGCACCTGGGAACGCGCCGTGGAGGCAGCATGCAGACGATGTCAGACACCTTAGGGTGTTTTGTTTTGTTTAGTGTGAGGCTTTTGATCTTATGTTGTAAGCGTGATGTCATTGTCCCTATAAGAACTGTGCGTCTCCCCCAATCTTTACGTTCTTGCTGCAGATTCGTCTTCATTCCCAACGTAACCCTGTGTGTTAACCTTCATAGGCTCCATCACAGCATTAACCCTCCATTTTCCTATCAAAGACGCATTTTCTTGTGATTATTCGAGCTACGTGGATTTAAACTATTTACCCCTCGACGAAGGTGGGTCGGCACCTAAAATCCCCTCTTCCCAAATACATCCCGTTTCCGACACGTGGCGCTGGAGACGTTCTCAGACAGGGCTGCACTTAGTGTCTCGTGTAACGTGTTGGATGACGCGCCCCGGAGAATGTCCGTTGGATGTATTGATTTGGAAGACTGTTTGCTTATTCTCCATCTGTGAACTCCGCACAATGTATAAAATAAATAAAAAAGGGGATCAATGACTTTTTCACATAGGAGCAGGTACTTTATTGGATGCATTTACTGGCAGAGACGTCTCGCGTAGAGACCGTTACTGGGTGTCTGAGACACGCTGTGGGTTTAAAGCGTCGGGATGCAGGATAACGCGCACGGACAGCACGCCGGCTGATGTTACGGCTCCCGGCCACCAGATGGCGACGGTGTATTCCTCGCTTCTCCAATGATCCGGGATGTCTCCGGGAAGCCGCTGCGGGTTGGGGGGCTCCTGCTTATCACAGGGGGGGTCACCGAATGCCTGGAAAATGCCAAAGTTATTGTATGAAGACACTGCAGCAAATCACTGAAGGTCTGGCACTCAGGCAGTTGGATTTATTTCTTTAATTTCACTCAATCTGGAGGGTTTGTGGCTCTTATAACACTTTCTATACGATACAACCGCCTGATCTGTTATTAATAGAAATGATTTACATCGCACGTGAGGGAAATACCGTGTGCCACAATTACTGCGATCTTACAATTATAATTAGTTGTCTGAACTACGAACACTGAGCAAACATTCTGAGCTCCTAGGAGAGAGTGGCATCGGGGAGGAGAGAGTGGCATCGGGGAGGAGAGAGGGGCATCAGGGGAGGAGAGAGGGGCATCAGGGGAGGAGAAAGGGGCATCAGGGAGGAGAGAGGGACATCGGGGAGGAGAGAGGGGGCATCAGGGGAGGAGAGAGGGGGCATCAAGGGAGGAGAGAGGGACATCAGGGGAGGAGAGAGGGACATCGGGGAGGAGAGAGGGGCAACAAGGGAGGAGAGAGGAACATCGGGGAGGAGAGAGGGGCATCAAGGGAGGAGAGAGGGACATCGGGGGAGGAGAGAGGGACATCGGGGGAGGAGAGAGGGGAATCAGGGGAGGAGAGAGGGGAATCAGGGGAGGAGAGAGGGGAATCAGGGGAGGAGAGAGGGGCATCAGGGGAGGAGAGAGGGACATCGGGGGAGGAGAGAGGGGCATCGGGGGAGGAGAGAAGGACATCGGGGGAGGAGAGAGGGACATCGGAGGAGGAGAGAGGGGCATCAGGGGAGGAGAGAGGGGCATCGGGGGAGGAGAGAGGGGCATCGGGGAGGAGAGAGGGGCATCGGGGGAGGAGAGAGGGGCATCAGGGGAGGAGAGAGGGACATCGGAGGAGGAGAGAGGGGCAAGCTTTTGGGGAGCAAATAGGGACTGGCCAAAAAAGAACACTCGGCACACAGAGGTTTGTAAGAACACTCTAGAGAGGAGACCCTGCTCCTCTATCACTGCGCATGTACGGGCACTTACATTATCAGACAGATATACAGTCATAGTCGCAGAGGACGATGCAGCACTTTTTACCAATAGGACACTCCTTGTCAGTGGCACATATTGCTGTGGATGGAGGAGCAAAGCAGTTGACTGTTGGTGTTGGGCAGACTCCAGGAGTCCCTGCAACATACAAAGCAATCGATCAATATAAAAAATGGTGTACAGAGCAAAAATATCACAATTAACAGAAAGAAGCTACACAGAACCATCCGGCCCCTTCCGGCCCCCGGCTAGTCGGCCGTTTCTCCTGCTGTAAAGACTCAAACCTTAATCGGTAGTTGGTCTTGTCTTAGATTCAGGAGCCGTATGTCTATCCCATGCATGTTTAATGCCCTCACTGTATTACCCTCTACCACCTCTGCTGGGAGGCTGTTCCACTTATCCACCACCCTCTCAGTAAAGTAAAACTCTCTTCCATTCTATCTCAGTCTCTGACTCTCTAGTGTTAGATTCCGGTCTCTTGTTGTAACTTTTCTCCTCCTTTGAAATAAATCCCCCCCGTCCTTTATTAAGCCCTTTATGTATTTAAATGTCTCTCTCCCATCCTCTCTCTCTTCTCTCCCATCCCCTCTCTCTCTTCTGTCTCATCCCATCTCCTGTGTCTCTCTCTCTCTCTCCCATCCCCTCTCTCTCTTCTTTCCCATCTCCTCTGTCTCTCTCTCTCCCATCCCCTCTCTCTCTTCTCTCCCATCTCCTCTGTCTCTCTCTCTCTCTCTCCCATCCCCTCTCTCTCTTCTCTCCCATCTCCTCTGTCTCTCTCTCTCCCATCCCCTCTCTCTCTTCTCTCCCATCTCCTCTGTCTCTCTCTCTCTCTCCCATCCCCTCTCTCTCTTCTCTCCCATCTCCTCTGTCTCTCTCTCTCTCTTCCATCCCCTCTCTCTCTCTCTCTTCTCTGCCCTCCCCTCCCCTGTCTCTCTCTTCCATATTGCTTTGGTCCTTGTGCTCCCATGTTCCTTCCCTGGTTCCTGCGTTGCCCCCTTACCCCCTGTTGGCCAGTTTCGACTTGTGTTCTACTGGTCACTCCATGGTTTTGCAGTTTGCTTCCTGCCTCGACCCCTCTTGTTTAACCCCTGGATCCCATTTGGCCTCAGGATGGTCCTAGATACTTAAACTACGTAGAGCTGGGACCCCCCCAGACACAATAATAATTTATCTCTGTATGAGAAACCCCCCCTGCATCCCTTCTCACCTCCGCCCTGCTGCGCCTGCGCGCCCACGCTGCACAAAACCAGGCCCAGAAGCAGGGAGACCACAACGGGATTCATGCTGGATTCTGGATCCGGGTCCGATTCGCCGAGACGTTTATATAGATCCGGGACGGGCAGGAGGGAGGGGGAGGGGAGGACACCGAGTGACATTAATTATGAGTAATATTTGCTATTTCTCAAGAAGCGACTTGCGTGAGAGCCGAGCTTGTAATTCCTGTAACCGGTTACACGTAAAGAACACGCATTGTGACATCCGGTGCGTCAGACATTAAGCTTAAACCGGGGTCCGTTTCCAGAGAGCCGGGCGGATCGGGGAATGATAAGGTGCATTGGGGGGGTAAACTTGGTATTGGGTGTCTTTTAGACCTCGGGCTACGGGCTTAAGCAGTTCTGCACGTGGGATGTAAAAATCACAACACAGAATATAGCACTGGGGGCTCCCGCGCTGTCAGAGAAGAGAGGGGCTCGGGGGAGGGGGGATTATTTCTGAGGACTTAAAGGTAAGCATGCAATGCTATATAAAGGGGAGGAAAAAGCCCGCAGGGTGCTGGGTTATATATTGAGAGGCATTAGCAGCAGGAGGGGGGGGGCAGTGGTGTCTCCAGCTTTCATATTTAGGGGACAGGGAGCCCCCCCAGTGTCAGCTCTGTCCCCAATCAGCCCCCCCAGTGTCACCTCTGTCCCCCTTCAGCCCCCCCGTGTCATTGCTGTCCCCATTCAGCTCTTCAGTGTCAGCTCTGTCCCCCTTCAGCCCCCCCCCGTGTCCTTGCTGTCCCCATTCAGCTCTTCAGTGTCAGCTCTGTCCCCAGTCAGCCCACTTTAGGGTGTGATCCTGGTAGGACACTCATATTCGCCTTTACAATGTCCCTGCTGCTGTGTACTACACTTCCCATAATCCTCAGCCAGTATCATGGGGGGCAGTTAACTGGCTGAGCATCAGGGGGACATTAGGTTTTGCTTTTTTTTTTACCATCCTTTGTTGCTATTAAATGTATTTATGTTAAACTACTTTTGAATCATATTTGTATTTTTATAAAAAAACATGCGTTAGAAAATCAGGAACAGATGGGCATGTTTGGTGGGCTGATTCGGTGGCACAATGTGGCCCCCCAGGCCTTAGGCTGCCAGCCCTCCCCTGCCTACTGCCAATATATATATATATATATATAAATATTAGCCCCTGCTGCCAATATATATATATACAAATATTAGCCCCTGCTGCCAATTATATATATATATATATATTAGCCCCTGCTGCCAATATATATAAATATTAGCCCCTGCTGCCAATATATATATATTAATATTAGCCCCTGCTGCCGATACATATATATATTAATATTAGCCCCTGCTGCCGATATATATATTAATATTAGACCCTGCTGCCAAAATACCGTATTTGCTCGATTATAAGACGATCCCCATTGTATAATTATAATATCAAGTTAGGAAAAAAAGAAAAAGCCTGATTATAAGACGACCCTATAGGAAAAATGTTTTTCTAGTAAATATGAATTCACATGTAAACGATTTATTTATATTTAATAAAAACTATGATTGAGAAAAACGCATTGTTTGTGTCAGGGGCTGGGTCCATACAGATGACTGTAAAGACCCAGAGCGCCCAAAGATGGAGTTCAGGAGGTATTGCGCAGGAGTGGATTTGGCCAGGGCCTGACGCAGGGCGACCGCACTCACCCGGGTGTTGAGCACCTAGGGTTGTGCAGCCACATACCAGCACCCTGACGTAGAAGCGGATGTCGTCCAGAACAGAGCAGAGCGAAACTTGCCTGGATGTGGAAATCGAAACAAAACTTGGATCTGACAAAGCATCAAAACTTAGAGATATCCTGCAGGGTCCTAACGCTAAGCCCCGCATACGAGAGGACTGATAAACTAAACATTGAATCCAAACACAGAACCGAGAATGACATATCTTAGACTGCAGACTGAGACAAACAGAACAAACGGGTGGGACGCACCTTATAAAGGAACCAGGAGCTGAAGCAAAGAGCAGACTGGATCCAAGGAATGGAAGATCAGGACCGAGCAAAAGGAAATCCAGGAATGGATCGAAGCAAAACAGGGAAACTGAAGCACGAGCGAGATATGCAGCTCCGCAGACTGGGTAGAGCGTGACAGTTTGTTTTTATTTCCTTTTATTTGCCAACCTGCCCCCCCAGATGTGCCTTATACCACCTTATATACCACTCTGCCCCCCAGAAATGCCTTATACCCCCTATATGCCATTCTGCCTCCCTGATATGCCTTTTACACCCCTTTATACTACTCTGCCTCACGGATGTTCCTTTTAACCCCCTATATGCCATTCTGCCTCCCTGACATTCCTTTTAACTCCCTATATGCCACTCTTCCCCCCAGAAATGCCTTATACACCCCTATATACTTCTCTGCATCACGGATATTCCTTTTAACTCCCTATATCCCACTCTGCCTCCCTGAGATTCCTTTTAATCCCCTATATACCACTCTTCCTCCCTGAGATTCCTTTTAACCCCCTATATACCACTCTACCTCCCTGAGATTCCTTTTAACCCCTATATACCACTCTGCCTCCCTGAGATTCCTTTTAACCCCCTATATACCACTCTGCCTCCCTGAGATTCCTTTTAACCCCCTATATACCACTCTGCCTCCCTGAGATTCCTTTTAACCCCTATAGGCCACTCTGCCTCCCTGAGATTCTGAGAGGGCATGGAGCGCAGTCAGATTCACTTTCCTGCTGTCTTATTCCCCCTCCTAATTGATTTTAAACTCACAAAATCAGGGCCCTCTTCCCCCTCTGTAGCATTACGTTTAACATGTGATGTTTAAAGTTATTGTTAATAACATGTGCTCGATGTGAGTCAATAAAGATGCAATACATCTCCCGGCCACTGTGTGGTGCTGTTGTACAGAAAACAAGAAGCACTCTTTTTGGAATCTGCTGCCATTGAATTATCTTTTTCAAAATGAATTTATTGGATGGCCTCTTTTCTTTTCTTTTTTGCACACCGCTGTCTATACCTCCACAAATGACCTTTTAAGTATTTTAAAGCCCCTGGGGAGAGAATACACAGAGAATACATAATATCTTTTTTCAGTCCCCCGTTCCATCAGGATGATTAATAAACATGGGGCATTGTAAATATGTGATATGCGATTTAATGCCAAAAATCCTAAATAATAAAAAAAAACCTAAATAATAATAAGAAAAAATCCTAATTAATAAAATAAAACAAATCCTGTAAATCTCTGCCATGGCTGGGGGTCTTCAAGTCCATGAGCACCTCGTGTATCGCATATCATTGTGAGGTCCAAACACCATGAAAAACATGAAGTATCATCCCAACCTCTGGGGTCATAGCTGGTATTTTTTAAATCCCTTGTCTCGTCCTTTATACGAGTCGCCAAATATTGCACATAATGTTTGAGAACGCTTGTGAAAAGTAATTATTATTAATCAGAAGAGATAATTCAAACACCTCTTTAATTATAGAACAACGTTGCAAAAGACGGCTGTAAAACCAGACAATGAGAGGAGTTTCAGTAACAGTCAGCACCAGCAGCCGACGGCATAATGTTCCCGCCACCCAAAATAACATAAACGCTGTTAGGACTTTCACAACGGGTCCTTTAAACACAGCTGGGGTACTTTATTGGATGCATTTATTGGCAGGGTGCAGGATAAAGCGCACGGACAGCACACCGGCTGATGTTACGGCTCCCGGCCACCAGATGGCGACGGTGTATTCCTCGCTTCTCCAATGATCCGGGATGTCTCTGGGAGGCCGCTGCGGGTTGGGGGGCTGCTGCTTATCACAGGGGGGGTCACCGAATGCCTGGAAAATGCTAAAGTTATTGTAGTGATAGGAAGACACTGCAGCAAATCACTGAAGGTCTGGCACTCAGGCAGTTGGATTTATTTCTTTAATTTCACTCAGTCTGGAGGGTTTGTGGCTCTTATAACACTTTCTATACGATACAACCGCCTGATCTGTTATTAATAGAAATTATTATGAGGAAAACACCGTAAGCGTTATAATTAATAATTAATTAATTATAATTAGCAGCCTGGATTAAGTTAATGAACACTGAGCAAACATTCCGAGCTCCTAGGAAAGACCTCTCCCCACCATCCTTCATCAAGGAACCATGACCCCTCTCCACCATCCATTGTCAAGGAACCATGAAGTAGAAGCATTATTAAACACTCATCTACAGACACCAAACAAGCCAAAATGCTTGTCTCATGGTGCTGCCACAACCACAAGGGATTCTGGGTAGGCGCATGCAAATAATGTCAACAATGACCACCTTTTGCCTCTATATCCCCTTTATACACGGATCCCGTGAAAGTAATCGCCCCGCTGCACAGGGCAGACTTTAAAACTCGGGTAAGAGATGCAGCAGCCAGATCACCGCTCATGGACGGCTGTTTTTTTTTGGAAGCCTGAGGGTCCGTGCTTCTCAGGTGCGTGCGTCTGTGCATAAAAAGCCTGATACTTTTTCAAGTCTTCGTCTGACGTTCCCTGTGGGTATATGTCAGACACAATTCCTTCCCTCCCCGGCCATAAGACCTGCAGGAGGGCCGGATCTTCTGGTCCTGCTCCGAACAGGAGGACCGCTGTACGGAAGAGGTAGGGAGCCACAAGGCATCGCACTACCTCTACCCACCAGGACAAAAAAGTCCAGATCCACTGCTGAAGTGCAAAGTCTGTGATCCAAAATCAAAACAATTCCTCGCCGTTCAAAAAAAAAAACGTGAAGTGGGGGCCCAATTGATTGGCACACGTGCACATATCCGTGCAAATCGTGAAAATAAATAAGGTGCTCAGCCATCCTTCCTTGGCCAAAACCAAAAGAATTGGTCCACTTTCAAGCCCATAAGGGTTAAGTAAAGGGAAGTGCTCAAGTTTCATTGTGCAATTCACATCCACAGCGAGAGGTGCAGACCGTGGGAAGTGACCCAGCGTATCACAAGCTGGGGCTCAAATACACACCTCGGGCTCCATGCTACCTCAGCCCTAAGTCCAGAGGATCGAGAACATTTGGCTAAAACGGACAGCTTTTTTTTTTTTTTCTCAGGGCCCAGCAGCCCCCCTTAAACAACTGTGGGGGGCCACCCAAATCCTGTCAGAAAGCCAGGGCCCAGCACTTCCCTCATAAGCTGTGCGGAATTCCTTAAAGAATGATAAAGCCGAACAGTTTTATCCTTAATGCGGCTCATCAGCGATGCTGGCTTAATAGTTGAGGCTTGGGGTAGAATGAGAAAAACCATTACATGAGTTATGGTGAGTAAAGGTGATGGAAATCCTTCCACTAAAATTAAGGGGGTAGTAGAAGCATTATTATTAATCACTCATCTACAGACACCAGAAGGCCTGTTTATCCCTCAGAAATCTCATGGTGCTGCCACAACCACAGGGGATTCTGGGTAGGCGCATGCAAATAAGGTTGCGTTTTTGTTGTTCTAACCGAATAACAAATAAATGAACATGGCGTCATATAAACCAACACGTTTCATTTTCGCGTCAGTCCCACCAATTTTTCAAAGAGGAGGAGGGACATTGTTTGCGTGAGCTAAGCTTCGCTTGTCCAATCAGCTCACTCTCGTGACATCATGCTGAGGGCTCGTCCAATGTGTGTGCTGCATTTTTTTGGAAATAGGAAACAGGGGTGGGCACCAACATGATGGACGATTACTGGGGTCAGTGTAATGATGTTCTATGGAGCGTCACAGCCCTCCCCGCGGACTCCTCGCCTGTCCCTGCTTCTACATCTGGGGACAAATGCAATAAGATGACGGCCTAGAGAATTATCGACGAGATCTCTGGCTGTTACGCACTCTGTGACAGCGACCGAGGGAGACGTTTCAGGTTTCCGCCAGCAGCCGGCCGGCGACGCTCGTTTTTATTTCCCCCGAACGGGATGTGAAGGTGAAAAAGTTCTATTCCCAGAAACGGAGAACACCACCAAAAATCACCATAACGCGATAGGCGTGCGAGTGTTTATTGGGGTAACAGGAAGTGATCAGACGGCGGTAACCAGCGACAGGCGATATGCAGGAAGAGGCTCTCAGGAAGTGCGCCGGAGCGGAGCGGCTGCCGGCGGGTCACGGACTCCGTCAGCTGGGTTTCCATAAACGCGTCCTATAGAAAGCATCGCTAATGATCCCCAGCTGTTTGTTTTCATTTATTCATTTTGTGGGCTGAAAAAAAAGGAAGAACATATTTTAGTAAAATGACTAAATTTTCTTTACTAACCAACATCAGAACGTGAAATGCTGGAACGGATAACATCGCATCACACTCCGGCGATGATGTCACATAATGTATCCTTCCCTTTTGAAGGGAAAACATAAACTCAATTTTTGGTGCACTCCAGGCATATTTCAGACTGTTGGCAGCTATGATGTTCTGAACCATTTTCCTATTGAAATTAGTATTCTGAGAGAGATCTATACCTGCCAAGTGTCCCTGTTCAGTATATTTTTGCCCCTGTTTTTGTTTTATTGCAATATCCTCACCGTAAGCAGCGTTTGTAGCAGCCGTAGTTACAGCACTTCTCATTCCCGGTGCAACCAAAGTCCGTCACGCATTCGTCTGGTGGGGTGGGTACTTGACAGAAAAGCGGAGTGATGGGGCACCTACCTGGCTTTTCTGCAACAAAGAAGCGGAAAGGAAAGGGTTATTATCGCAGAATATCCCAGTTTGTTCCGCCGTTGAAGGATGAAGTCTCAGGACATTGCACTTCCCGAAGTGGCCACCAGGAGGCAGAGTAGTGAATGAGAGGTTCCTGCCTCGGACCGGTTCCTGCGACCCCGGCGTAAATCATTGAAGTGAATAAATACCCCGTTTGCAGCAGCTTCCGGTGCTTCTTCCTGGCCTGTTTGTGTTATCGCGTTACTGGGTTTTGGCATCACCCCGGTTCAGACCGTTTTTTTTTATTGTCCTGTGGTACCTGCTATTGGTTATTTGTCATCTGGTTTCTGACCCCTGTCTTGACTACGTTTACGTACCTTTCTTGCCCTGTTCGTACTGCGTTTGGCTCTCTCACTCCATGTATGACCGAGGCGTGTATTGAGACTGTCTCTGTGTGATATGTTGGCTCCATGGTTTCCTGTAACGGGGCTTTTCCCAAAGTCTTCTGTATCCTCGAGTACCGGTACAGAGACCGGTTCTACCCCCTGTCTACTGCTCCTTACGCACAGAATATTTCATACAAACCCCAGCGTGTACCCAACGCGTTTCATCCCAAACATCCGTAACCTACAATAAAGTCCGTTTGGGGTGAAACGCGTTGGGTGAATGCGGGGGGGGGTGCCCGGTTACTCTCTCTTCCTTTACAATACAATAAAGATGGCATTTTTACTGCGTGAGTCCAGCTGTATCCTGTCTGCATTGTTGGCCAACAAATGTTTTGATGCCGTGATCGACGCCTGGTGATTTTTCTGTTATTCCCCTCTCTCTCCTCTCCCATCTCCTCTCTCTCCTCTCCCATCTCCCCTCTCTTCTCTCCCATCCCCCCTCTCTCCTCTCCCACCCCCACTCTCTTTTCTCTCGAATGTTCTCTCTCTTCTCTCCTAGACCCTCTTTCTCTCTCCCTCTCCCTCTCTCTCTCTCTCTCTCTCTCTCTCTCATATCCACTCTCTCTTTCGCTCCTCTCCTATCCCCTCTTGGAGTTTCAACCTGCCTCGACCCTCATTCCCCCTTTTTTTAGCCTTGGATCCAATTTGGCCTCAGGTCCAGACTGAACGGTCTCACTGAAACCATGTAGAGCTGTGGCCCCCCCAGACATAATGATTTATCTCTGTATAAGAAACCCCCCCTGCATCCCTTCTCACCTCCGCCCTGCTGCGCCTGCGCGCCCACGCTGCACAAAACCAGGCCCAGGAGCAGGGAGACCACAACGGGATTCATGCTGGATTCTGGATCCGGGTCCGATTCGCCGAGACGTTTATATAGATCCGGGACGGGCAGGAGGGAGGGGGAGGGGAGGACACCGAGTGACATTAATTATGAGTAATATTTGCTATTTCTCAAGAAGCGACTTGCGTGAGAGCCGAGCTTGTAATTCCTGTAACCGGTTACACTTGAAGAACACGCATTGTGACATCCCGGTGCGTCAGACATTAAACTTAAACCGGGGTCCGTTTCCAGAGAGCGCGGCGGCTGCAGTTTAATGTTAGTAGAATGGGGGAGAGCGTGGTGGCTGCAGTTTAATGTTAGTAGAATGGGGGAGAGCGCGGCGGCTGCAGTTTAATGTTAGTAGAATGGGGGAGAGCGCGGCGGCTGCAGTTTAATGTTAGTAGAATGGGGGAGAGCGCGGCGGCTGCAGTTTAATGTTAGAAGAATGGGGGAGAGAGTGGCAGCTGCAGTTTAATGTTAGAAAAATGGGGGAGAGCGTGGCGGCTGCAGTTTAATGTTAGAGGAATGGGGGAGAGCGTGGCGGCTGCAGTTTAATGTTAGAAGAATGGGGGAGAGAGTGGCAGCTGCAGTTTAATGTTAGAAGAGTGGGGGAGAGCGCGGCAGCTGGAGTTTAATGTTAGAAGAATGGGGGAGAGCGTGGCGGCTGCAGTTTAATGTTAGAGGAATGGGGGAGAGCGTGGCGGCTGCAGTTTAATGTTAGAGGAATGGGGGAGAGCGTGGCGGCTGCAGTTTAATGTTAGAGGAGTGGGGGAGAGCGCGGCGGCTGCAGTTTAATGTTAGAGGAATGGGGGAGAGCGTGGCGGCTGCAGTTTAATGTTAGAAGAATGGGGGAGAGCGTGGCGGCTGCAGTTTAATGTTAGAGGAATGGGGGAGAGCGTGGCGGCTGCAGTTTAATGTTAGAAGAATGGGGGAGAGCGTGGCGGCTGCAGTTTAATGTTAGAGGAATGGGGGAGAGCGCGGCGGCTGCAGTTTAATGTTAGAAGAATGGGGGAGAGCGTGGCGGCTGCAGTTTAATGTTAGAGGAGTGGGGGAGAGCGCGGCGGCTGCAGTTTAATGTGAGAGGAATGGGGGAGAGCGCGGCGGCTGCAGTTTAATGTTAGAGGAATGGGGGAGAGCGTGGCGGCTGCAGTTTAATGTTAGAGGAATGGGGGATTTGTCAGCCAGGGCAAGTTGCATGTCCTCGCCTGAAACTCACACACACTCCACCCCCCCGCAGTACATATTCTAAGAAACAGGGGACCCAAAAATACCCTACTGACCAGGTGAGACAGCACTCACTCCCCACTGAGTGGAGTGGGGGTTAATTATATAAACTTGGGCTATCGTTCCTAATATACCTTAAGTAGCAGCATCCTACGCTCAGAGGAATGGCAAATAAATACAGCTACCCTTTGGGAGACACCGGAAGCTTCATACACTTTCAGGTCCAAAAGGGCCGAGTGCCAAATATTGCACATAATGTTTGAGAACGCTTGTGAAAAGTAATTATTATTAATCAGAAGAGATAATTCAAACACCTCTTTAATTATAGAACAACGTTGCAAAAGACGGCTGTAAAACCAAACAATGAGAGGAGTTTCAGTAACAGTCAGCACCAGCACAGGTGGCATAATGTTCCCGCCACCCAAAATAACATAAACGCTGTTAGGATTTTCACAACGGGTCCTTTAAACACAGCGGGGGTACTTTATTGGATACATTTACTGGCAGAGACGTCTCGCGTAGAGACCGTTACTGGGTGTCTGAGACACGCTGTGGGTTTAAAGCGTCGGGGTGCAGGATAAAGCGCACGGACAGCACGCCGGCTGATGTTACGGCTCCCGGCCACCAGATGGCGACGGTGTATTCCTCGCTTCTCCAATGATCCGGGATGTCTCCGGGAAGCCGCTGCGGGTTGGGGGGCTGCTGCTTATCACAGGGGGGGTCACCGAATGCCTGGAAAATGCCAAAGTTATTGTAGTGATAGGAAGACACTGCAGCAAATCACTGAAGGTCTGGTGGCTCTACGGCTGTCCAGGGATATGAAGTGTTTGGGACACACAGGATTTGATAAACTGATAATTCTCTGGGGTCTCACACCTTTGTGAATAGGTGTAGAAAAGCTTTACTGTTGGGGTTAGTTTGGGGTTAAGCTTTAGAGATGCGTTTCTATCATTCAGCTCAATCAGAGCTCATCACGCGGCACCCGCCGAGACAGCTCCCGGTAAACACCCTGCAGTAAACAGACGGCTTGCACTGCGTCCCACGCGGGTGTAGAGACTCCCACCCAGGTGACCGCCTCACATATCCAACGATAACAGGTGAGACACGGCGATACCTCTGAGGTGCCCTATGGAGGACGTGTGAAATGCATAGAACTACACGGGAACATAGAAACCCAGAACCTGCCGGCAGATCGGCCCCCGGCAGCTCGTCGAGTCGCCCGGTTTTCCTGCTGCAAAGATTAAAATCTCATTCAGTTGGACTCGTCTTAGATTAAGGAGCCATTCAGGTCCCTCGTTAGCGGAGCCTCCGGGTGCCAAAACCACCAGGACTTATCTGCCCCGCTGAGAAAACAGAACTAGGGGCAGATCTAAGCATGGAGAACGCCCAAGAACAGAAGCCACGGTGGGGTACCAGAGAGTCAACGACAGAATAAGCCAAGCCAAAGATCTCCAACAGGACTCGCTACACAGGCAGGGGAGGAAAAACTCATGTGGGTGGAATTAGAAGCATGGGAACCCCCCCGCGCGATATCTTCCTCACCATACGAGACCCCCCCCGCGGTATCTTCCTCACCATGCAAGCCCCCCACGGTATCTTCCTCACCATGCGAGACCCCCCCAGCGGTATCTTCCTCACCATGCGAGCCCCCCCCGGCGGTATCTTTCTCACCATGCGAGCCCCCCTGCGATATCTTCCTCACCATGCGAGACCCCCCCGCGATATCTTCCTCACCATGTGAGACCCCCGCGATATCTTCCTCACCATGCGAGACCCCCCCGCGATATCTTCCTCACCATGTGAGACCCCCCGCGATATCTTCCTCACCATGCGAGCCCCCCTGCTATATCTTCCTCACCATGCGAGACCCCCCCCGCGATATCTTCCTCACCATGCGAGACCCCCCCGCGATATCTTCCTCACCATGCGAGCCCCCCCCGCGATATCTTCCTCACCATGCGAGACCCCCCCGCGATATCTTCCTCACCATGCGAGCCCCCCCCGCGATATCTTCCTCACCATGCGAGACCCCCCCGCGATATCTTCCTCACCATGCGAGCCCCCCCGCGATATCTTCCTCACCATGCGAGACCCCCCGCGATATCTTCCTCACCATGCGAGACCCCCCCGCGATATCTTCCTCATCATGCGAGCCCCCCCGCGATATCTTCCTCACCATGCGAGCCCCCCCGCGATATCTTCCTCACCATGCGAGACCCCCCCGCGATATCTTCCTCACCATGCAAGACCCCCCCGCGATATCTTCCTCATCATGTGAGACCCCCCTGTGGTATCTTCCTCACCATGTGAGACCCCCCCCGTGGTATCTTCCTGACCAGGCACGGTATGCATAGAGGGGGAGGCAGGAAGCACACGGCATGCATTCATTCGGTCTTTTTACAAAAAAAGTTGTGAAACTTCGCATTTCGCCCCCAATGCATTTTCTCCTCCGTCGTAAAAACTGCGACAGATTTCTATCTTATCTGCGAGGTTCTGGATTCCTCGCTCTAAAGCGGCTCATTCCCAGAGGATCGGATCTCACAGCATTGGATGCGATGCTACAGCTCCGCTTCTAACGCATTAATAATGACGCATTATCCTACGAGCAGAGAACACCCCCACCCAGCTCTCCCCACCATCCACGATCAAGGAACCACGTCCTAACTCCCCACCATCCACGATCAAGGAACCACGTCATCTCTCTCCACCATCCACGATCAAGGAACCACGTCATCTCTCCCCACCATCCACGATCAAGGAACCACGTCATCTCTCTCCACCATCCACGATCAAGGAACCACGTCATCTCTCTCCACCATCCACGATCAAGGAACCACGTCCTAACTCCCCACCATCCACTATCAAGGAACCACGTCATCTCTCTCCACCATCCATGATCAAGGAACCACGTCCTAACTCCCCACCTTCCGCTATCAAGGAACCACGTCCTCACTCCCCACCATCGGCTATCAAGGAACCACATCTCCCCTCCCCACCATCCACTATCAAGGAACCACGTCCTCGCTCCTCACCATCCACGATCAAGGAACCACGTCCTAACTCCCCACCTTCCGCTATCAAGGAACCACGTCCTCACTCCCCACCATCGGCTATCAAGGAACCACATCTCCCCTCCTCACCATCCACGATCAAGGAACCATGTCCCCCCTCCCCACTGTTCACCCACCAATTGTCACAAACATCTCCCTCTTAAAATGTATTTATTTCTTCGCTCGTTTATTTCTTCGCTCGTTTATTTCTTCGCTCGTTTATTTAAATTCATGTGATCCCGCGTGTTGTGTTCAGAATTTACACAAAATATTTCTATTCTAAAACACGTTTTCATTCGGCGTCCGGCTCCCACCCGGCCTCTCCTGAGCGAATGCTCTGCGCCGTTCAGCTGCACCCCAGACTTTCTCTAATTAACAGCAAATGTTTGAACTTCTTGTTTTTCTTAAAATATGATAATGCGGTGTTTACCGTAACTCTTACGCTACGTGATTTCCTAACTTAAAGGGAAACCCATGGGAAATATTCTCGCTCTCCTTATACCCCAATGCTGTATACAGTAATAGCCCCCAGAACTGTGTAAAGTAACACCCCCATGCTGTATACAGTAATATAACCCCCCACGCTGTATACAGTAATATAACCCCCAGCGCTGTATACAGTAATATAACCCCCCAGCGCTGTATACAGTAATATAACCCCCAGCGCTGTATACAGTAATATACCCCCAACGCTGTATACAGTAATATAACCCCCAGCACTGTATACAGTAATATAACCCCCCATGCTGTATACAGTAATATAACCCCCCATGCTGTATACAGTGATATAACCCCCAGCGCTGTATACAGTAATATAACCCCCAGCGCTGTATACAGTAATATAACCCCCAGCGCTGTATACAGTGATATAATCCCCAGCGCTGTATACAGTAATATAACCCCCAGCGCTGTATACAGTAATAACCCCCAGCGCTGTATACAGTAATATAACCCCCCAGCGCTGTATACAGTAATATAACCCCCAGCGCTGTATACAGTAATATAACCCCCTGTGCTGTATACAGTAATATAACCCCCCAGCGCTGTATACAGTAATATAACCCCCCAGCACTGTATACAGTAATATAACCCCCAGCGCTGTATACAGTAATATAACCCCCAGCGCTGTATACAGTAATATAACCCCCAGCACTGTATACAGTAATATAACCCCCAGCGCTGTATACAGTAATATAACCCCCAGCGCTGTATACAGTAATATAATCCCCCAGTGCTGTATACAGTAATATAACCCCCAGCACTGTATACAGTAATATAACCCCCAGCGCTGTATACAGTAATATAACCCCCAGCGCTGTATACAGTAATATAACCCCCAGCGCTGTATACAGTAATATAACCCCCAGCGCTGTATACAGTAATATAACCCCCAGTGCTGTATACAGTAATATAACCCCCCCAGCACCGTATACAGTAATATAACCCCCAGTGCTGTATACAGTAATATAACCCCCCAGCGCTGTATACAGTAATATAACCCCCAGCACTGTATACAGTAATATAACCCCCCAGCGCTGTATACAGTAATATAACCCCCCAGCGCTGTATACAGTAATATAACCCCCTGTGCTGTATACAGTAATATAACCCCCAGCGCTGTATACAGTAATATACCCCAGCGCTGTATACAGTAATATAACCCCCAGCGCTGTATACAGTAATATAACCCCCTGTGCTGTATACAGTAATATAACCCCCAGCGCTGTATACAGTAATATAACCCCCAGTGCTGTATACAGTAATATAACCCCCAGCGCTGTATACAGTAATATAACCCCCTGTGCTGTATACAGTAATATAACCCCCAGCGCTGTATACAGTAATATAACCCCCCAGCGCTGTATACAGTAATATAACCCCCCATGCTGTATACAGTAATATAACCCCCGGCGCTGTATACAGTAATATAACCCCCCCCAGCGCTGTATACAGTAATATAACCCCCCAGCGCTGTATACAGTAATATAACCCCCTGTGCTGTATACAGTAATATATCCCCAGCGCTGTATACAGTAATATAACCCCAGCGCTGTATACAGTAATATAACCCCCAGCGCTGTATACAGTAATATAACCCCCAGTGCTGTATACAGTAATATAACCCCCCAGTGCTGTATACAGTAATATAACCCCCAGCGCTGTATACAGTAATAACCCCCCAGCGCTGTATACAGTAATATAACCCCCCCAGCGCTGTATACAGTAATATAACCCCCCAGCGCTGTATACAGTAATATAACCCCCAGCGCTGTATACAGTAATATAACCCCCAGCCCTGTATACAGTAATATACCCCCCAGCGCTGTATACAGTAATATAACCCCCAGCACTGTATACAGTAATATAACTCCCCAGCGCTGTATACAGTAATATAACCCCCAGCACTGTATACAGTAATATAACCCCCAGCACTGTATACAGTAATATAACCCCCCAGCGCTGTATACAGTAATATAACCCCCAGCGCTGTATACAGTAATATTACCCCCGCGCTGTATACAGTAATATAACCCCCAGCGCTGTATACAGTAATATAACCCCCCCAGCGCTGTATACAGTAATATAACCCCCAGCGCTGTATACAGTAATATAACCCCCAGCGCTGTATACAGTAATATAACCCCCCAGCGCTGTATGCAGTAATATAACCCCCCAGCGCTGTATACAGTAATATAACCCCCAGCGCTGTATACAGTAATATAACCCCCCAGCACTGTATACAGTAATATAACCCCCCAGCACTGTATACAGTAATATAACCCCCCCAGCGCTGTATACAGTAATATAACCCCCCAGCGCTGTATGCAGTAATATAACCCCCCAGCGCTGTATACAGTAATATAACCCCCAGCGCTGTATACAGTAATATAACCCCCCAGCGCTGTATGCAGTAATATAACCCCCAGCGCTGTATACAGTAATATAACCCCCAGTGCTGTATACAGTAATATAACCCCCAGCGCTGTATACAGTAATATAACCCCCTGTGCTGTATACAGTAATATAACCCCCAGCGCTGTATACAGTAATATAACCCCCCAGCGCTGTATACAGTAATATAACCCCCCATGCTGTATACAGTAATATAACCCCCAGTGCTTTATACAGTAATATAACCCCCAGCGCTGTATACAGTAATATAACCCCCAGCACTGTATACAGTAATATAACCCCCCCAGCACTGTATACAGTAATATAACCCCCAGTGCTGTATACAGTAATATAACCCCCCAGCGCTGTATACAGTAATATAACCCCCTGTGCTGTATACAGTAATATAACCCCCCAGCGCTGTATACAGTAATATAACCCCCAGCGCTGTATACAGTAATATATCCCCAGCGCTGTATACAGTAATATAACCCCCAGCACTGTATACAGTAATATAACCCCGCAGTGCTGTATACAGTAATATAACCCCCAGCGCTGTATACAGTAATATAACCCCCCCAGCGCTGTATACAGTAATATAACCCCCAGCCCTGTATACAGTAATATACCCCCCAGCGCTGTATACAGTAATATAACCCCCAGCGCTGTATACAGTAATATAACCCCCAGCACTGTATACAGTAATATAACCCCCAGCGCTGTATACAGTAATATAACCCCCAGCACTGTATACAGTAATATAACTCCCCAGCGCTGTATACAGTAATATAACCCCCAGCACTGTATACAGTAATATAACCCCCAGCACTGTATACAGTAATATAACCCCCAGCGCTGTATACAGTAATATAACCCCCCCAGCGCTGTATACAGTAATATAACCCCCAGCGCTGTATACAGTAATATAACCCCCCAGCGCTGTATACAGTAATATAACCCCCCAGCGCTGTATGCAGTAATATAACCCCCCAGCGCTGTATACAGTAATATAACCCCCAGCGCTGTATACAGTAATATAACCCCCCAGCACTGTATACAGTAATATAACCCCCCCAGCGCTGTATACAGTAATATAACCCCCCAGCGCTGTATGCAGTAATATAACCCCCCAGCGCTGTATACAGTAATATAACCCCCAGCGCTGTATACAGTAATATAACCCCCAGTGCTGTATACAGTAATATAACCCCCCAGTGCTGTATACAGTAATATAACCCCCCAGCGCTGTATACAGTAATATAACCCCCAGCGCTGTATACAGTAATATAACCCCCAGTGCTGTATACAGTAATATAACCCCCAGCGCTGTATACAGTAATATAACCCCCAGCGCTGTATACAGTAATATAACCCCCAGCGCTGTATACAGTAATATAACCCCCCAGCGCTGTATACAGTAATATAACCCCCCATGCTGTATACAGTAATATAACCCCCGGCGCTGTATACAGTAATATAACCCCCCCCAGCGCTGTATACAGTAATATAACCCCCCAGCGCTGTATACAGTAATATAACCCCCTGTGCTGTATACAGTAATATAACCCCCCAGCGCTGTATACAGTAATATAACCCCCAGCGCTGTATACAGTAATATATCCCCAGCGCTGTATACAGTAATATAACCCCCAGCACTGTATACAGTAATATAACCCCAGCGCTGTATACAGTAATATAACCCCCAGCGCTGTATACAGTAATATAACCCCCCAGCGCTGTATACAGTAATATAACCCCCAGTGCTGTATACAGTAATATAACCCCCAGTGCTGTATACAGTAATATAACCCCCAGCGCTGTATACAGTAATATAACCCCCCCAGCGCTGTATACAGTAATATAACCCCCCAGCGCTGTATACAGTAATATAACCCCCAGCGCTGTATACAGTAATATACCCCCCAGCGCTGTATACAGTAATATAACCCCCAGCCCTGTATACAGTAATATACCCCCCAGCGCTGTATACAGTAATATAACCCCCAGCACTGTATACAGTAATATACCCCCCCAGCGCTGTATACAGTAATATAACCCCCCAGCACTGTATACAGTAATATAACCCCCCCGGCACTGTATACAGTAATATAACCCCCAGCACTGTATACAGTAATATAACCCCCAGCACTGTATACAGTAATATACCCCCCAGTGCTGTATACAGTAATATAACCCCCAGCCCTGTATACAGTAATATACCCCCCAGCGCTGTATACAGTAATATAACCCCCAGCACTGTATACAGTAATATACCCCCCCAGCGCTGTATACAGTAATATAACCCCCCAGCACTGTATACAGTAATATAACCCCCCCGGCACTGTATACAGTAATATAACCCCCAGCACTGTATACAGTAATATAACCCCCAGCACTGTATACAGTAATATAACCCCCAGCGCTGTATACAGTAATATAACCCCCCCAGCGCTGTATACAGTAATATAACCCCCAGCGCTGTATACAGTAATATAACCCCCCCAGCGCTGTATACAGTAATATAACCCCCCAGCGCTGTATGCAGTAATATAACCCCCCAGCGCTGTATACAGTAATATAACCCCCAGCGCTGTATACAGTAATATAACCCCCCAGCACTGTATACAGTAATATAACCCCCCCAGCGCTGTATACAGTAATATAACCCCCCAGCGCTGTATGCAGTAATATAACCCCCCAGCGCTGTATACAGTAATATAACCCCCAGCGCTGTATACAGTAATATAACCCCCCAGCGCTGTATGCAGTAATATAACCCCCCAGCGCTGTATACAGTAATATAACCCCCCAGCACTGTATACAGTAATATAACCCCCCAGCACTGTATACAGTAATATAACCCCCCCAGCGCTGTATGCAATTGTCAGTCTCCCCTTGAATGGATCGGGTGCCTTGGGGATCCCCATTTTTTTCTAGTATATTTATTGTATAATTATTTTTATTTGAATATAGAAGGGGAGCTTTATTTTTGAGTTACATGCGAGGACATGTGAGTGCACATTCTCATACTCACAAACTCACATGCTCTCGCCCGTAACCCGCAAAATTGTAAGCATGTGCCTGGAGTCCAGTCTCATGAGTCAAATGAACTGTTAATTCAACTAACAGCCTCTTACTTCTTACTGACTAGACCCAATAGAAACCGAGAACCCATCGGCAGATCGGCCCCATCCGGCCCCCGTCTAGTTGCCCCCTGCTGTTAATCAGTCGTTGGTCTCGTTTTAGATGCAGGAGCCGGATGTCTATCCCATGCGTGTTTAAATTCCTTCACTAATAATCAAGTTTTTGATCACTTGATTGTGTTCTAGGGGAGAGCTGCGCATTATAGATATATATTATAGATTGATGTATCTTTACCCAATCATTTATGATTATCAGATCTTCCAGAGCATTTCCATTGTGTTCATTATACAGTTAATTTGCATACATTTTACCTGCACCCTCCAGCATATATATATATATAGTATATTATTATTATTATTATTATTATTATTATTATTATTAGACACCCAGCTGATAGAAACGTATCCAGGGATTTCCTTGGCTCGTCTCACCTAGTGGCCCGTTGTGGAACTGCTACCCGCTCTGTCACACACGTGTTATGGGTACGTTCATACAATTGAATACAGAAGGTAATCTCGTAAGCAGCATTCTTCTGATTGGCTGTTTGGGAGCTGTGACTCGCTGCCTGCTGATTGGTTTTCATTCTCATTAGGCATTATCAGGTTTCCCCAAGGCTAAAAAATCCCTTCAAAGTTAGGAAAGCTTTCCGGACCTCTGAGGTCTCTTCTTCAGATGGAAAAAGAGGCCTCCGAGGTGGCAAACGCTTGAGTAACGTATTTATCGGCGCATACCACGCACCGGCGTATAACACGCACCCCTGTCCGGACCGGAAGTGAGGGAGACGCGGCTGCAAATCATGCAGCTGTAGGGTTTATCGGCGTATAACACGCAGGTACGGTTTCCTCTTCTTATTTTAGTTATAAAAGTGCGTGTTATACGCCGCTAAATACGGTAATATCCTTTTCTATGTTAAAAGAAATAAACTCAAAAAACACAGAAAGAGCCCAATAACGAGAGGTTTTTACTGTGGATAGAAGGCGACGCGTTATCACAGACAGGCGGAAGGGATCGCGTTTAGCTCTCTGTGCTAAACACCTGGCACCGAGGCCTTTCATTCCCCAACATCCTTCCGGGGGAATCATCCAGAAGAATAAAACCGAGCGCCGTCCCCGAAAACTCCCACCTGAAAAACAAACGAGACGCACAGAATAGTAAGAGGGCCGGAGACAGACCACGTGACAGAGTCACATCTGACACAAACAAAAGAGAACACTAACACACACACAGACACCAACACACACACAGACACTAACACACACACCCAGACACTAACACACCCAGACACTAACACACACACAGACACTAACACACACACAGACACTAACACACACACCCAGACACTAACACACCCAGACACTAACACACACACCCAGACACTAACACACACACCCAGACACTAACACACACAGTCACTAACACACCCAGACACTAACACACCCAGACACTAACACACACACCCAGACACTAACACACACACCCAGACACTAACACACACCCAGACACTAACACACACACCCAGACACTAACACACACAGACACTAACACACACACAGACACTAACACACCCAGACACTAACACACACACAGACACTAACACACACCCAGACACTAACACACACACACAGACACTAACACACACACACAGACACTAACACACACACAGACACTAACACACCCAGACACTAACACACACACAGACACTAACACACACACACAGACACTAACACACCCAGACACTAACACACACACAGACACTAACACACCCAGACACTAACACACACACAGACACTAACACACCCAGACACTAACACACACACCCAGACACTAACACACCCAGACACTAACACACACACAGACACTAACACACACACAGACACTAACACACCCACCCAGACACTAACACACCCAGACACTAACACACACACAGTCACTAACACACACACAGACACTAACACACACATCCAGTCACACACACTAATCCACACACCCGGAGAGTCACACTAACAAACACACACCTGGACACTCACACTAACACACACACTGACACTCACACTAACACACACACCCAGTCACCGTGTGTTAGTTTCGGGTTGGAGCCCCAGCACTGCCTTATAAAGTTACTTGATCTCATACTGTCTCTTTAATAACATGCTAATGACTCGATAACCGAGAGGTGACGGAGAGCCCAGCGTGGCTGTCCAGGACTGGCCCCCTTACATCATTAGACATCAGTGCAGTCGTAGTCACACAGACGGATGCAGCACTTCTGACGCCCGGGGCAGTCGGCATCCTTGGCGCATTTCTCCGTGGATGGAACATTAGAGCAGAGGGCTGCAGGTGGCGGGCAGCTGCCATCCTTTTCTGAAAGACACAGCGAGAGCGTTTTAACAGCCAGAGACCCCCGCGAGACAGACGTAGAGGACCCACGACGCCAACGCATTCACAGCTGGCTATAGGAAACACTGTATGCAGACGTGTAACCACTTAGCGTGTGTTTAGTATCTCCACGCAGACACGTTTCAGCTTAATGATCCGTGCGTTATTACCAGGGCCGGCCCGACAATGTAGCCGAGTGGGGCAACCGCTCCAGGCCTTTTTTTTAAAAGCGAAAGAGAGAGAAAGGAGCGCCGAGTGGTTTTCGCTTACCAAGCTGTCGGTACCCGCTCGGCGCCCCTCTCTCTCCTCTGCGGGGAGTCTCCCTGTTCGGTCTTGGTGCCGGAAGATTTCAGGCGCTCAGCATTACAAGCCGGCACCGAGACCGAACAGGGAGACTCGCCGCAGGACTGCTGAAAGGTAAGTACAAGGGGGGGGGTAGATAAGGGGGGGGTGGCAGGGTAGATAAGGGGGGGGGCGGCATTTTAAAATTCGCCCCAGGCGGCATTTTGCCTTGGGCCGGCCCTGGTTATTACGCCACAGAAACTCTATGTATTATATACATATATTATATGTGCTTTGATTCTACGTATATCTGAGTGCTGAAGAATATTACGCGGAGTCCCCGGGTGCGGAACGATTCTGTGTACGGGTCATTTACCAACAAAGCCTGACCACGGATCCCACCGCTGACACCAAACTGTGCTCATAGTATTTAACCCCCCCCAAATATAACACGGCACAGAGTATGGAGCGAGAGCTCCGGGGGCCGCGCCCTCCTGTGTGTCCGCTGATCCCACCGCTGCCACCAAAGGGTAATTTGTGTCGTTACCTTCTATTGGATCCAAGCACTTCATGCCGCACAGCTCACAGCATTTCTTCTCCCCGAGACATATACAGTCATCCTGACACTCGGGTTCAGAGAGAGGGAGAGCGCATTTCGCCAGCATCGGTGGGCATCGTCCACGTTTTACTGAAACAGAGAATTTGTATATAGAACTCTTTGCGTTGTGGGGTAAAATACTCCTCAGTTATCCAAATGTGGGGCAGCTACCTCCATACCCGGGAAAGGCTGGTACCATCTGTACAGTGACATCAAACTGGTGTAACTGGTTTCCAGTGCCAGGCGACTACACCCAGATAAACTATTAGGAGAAGATTTCTTATGAATTTCTACATAAACACAATCGGCTGCTGGTATTTTCTGATTATAACTCAAACCGCTGGCTTTCTCGGGGTACTTGAAACGAGGGTCCCCAGGTGGGCTACGGGCCTGGGAGCTGCCGGCATCCAGTATGTGAATCTGGAAGGCACTGGGCTCCTCGTCAGAGTTGGGGCCATTAGACACCATGTTATCCTGCGCTGCCCGGACGCCGTGTCTATCACCTATAGGGTGTCTCACCTTTACAGCCTGGAACCTGCGCGACCGCAGCGCACAGACTGAGCCCCACGAGCAGCGCGACCACGGCCGGGTTCATCATGGTGGATTCTGCTTCCCTGTCTGAGACGGGGTGAGGTTTATATGGGTGCAGATGGGGCAGGACGCGGGGGGGGGAGAAGGACGCGGGGAGGGTAGAGAAACAATAAGTTGCTGTCACGATGATCATTAAATGTTTCACAAGAAGCGTGAGAAGTGACTTTTTACTGCGTTATTGTGACATCCCCGGACCTACGGAGCATTGCGGTCTCTGTCGCTGCCTGGGAGACGTTTCATCGAGCAGAACCTGGAGAGATCAGAGAATTGTTTCAGGTCTCTGCAAAATGAGGTCTGACTACAAGACTAAGATCCAGATCCCCCGCAGCGCTGCAGGGGACCCCGATCCTCCTCTCCGGCAGCCTCTGCTGCTGCCGGCACTCCCTCTTGGCAAACAAAAGGAAATAAAAACAAAAATATCATTTTT